>NC_056733.1:26112819-26192819 GCF_019279795.1 Protopterus annectens
ATAGGTAAGAGGCATAGTGGTATGTGTGTGTGTGTGTGTGTGTGTGTGTGTGTGTGTGTGTGTGTGTGTGTGTGTGTGTGTGTGTGTGTGTGTGTAGGGAATAAATGAGGGTGTCCTTGTGCTTCACCCCCACACCCCCCCTGCTTAAATATACCAACTCTGAGACTGCACTACAGTGCCGAAAATGGCAAAGTACCAAAGCGGCCAAGAATATTCTTTCCCAGGGAAAGAATTTGCTTAACAGCCGCTTTGATATTTTGCGTTTTCAGCCCTTTATGTTCGACCAAGATGCATTCGAAAGAATGCGTCTTCGGTCTTGTAATATAGACCCGACTGATTCAGAGGCATGTAAATTAACTGACATTGAAGTCTTTCCCTATTATAGTTGATTTGTATGAATCCCAAGTTTCCACAATCACTCTAACAAGTCCATTTTGCAGCAAACTAATCACTCACAGCCTGACCTATCTCTAAATCTCACACACATACAGATATATATATTTATATATATTTATATGTATGTTTATATATATATATATATATATATATATATATATATATGTGTGTGTGTGTGTGTGTGTGTGTGTTTATGTATCATTATAATAAAACAGGCAGTAACAGTTAAACTGTTAAATGGAATTAAATATACTGGTAAAGAGTCCTCTTCTGTGAGGTGAAGTAATATAAGAATTTTTTAAGAAGGGCCATTTTATGTTAATCACATAAAGAAAAAAGAAGAAAAGGTCCGCAAAATAACAAATGCAAAAACAAAACATCATACAATATTAACATACAAGTACATAGGAGAAACAGAATACAACTTATAAATGAACATGTTAGAATACAAGATTAATACTGAGGGTTTAAACAGCCATGGTACATAGTAAGTATGTAAAATATAACATAAAAAGTTAGATTCTATCCAACAATTACCACCAGAGAGAGATTCAAGGTTGTTAGACTATCATAAAGACTTTAAATGAGTAGTTGTGTTAAAGTGTGCAAGCTGAGAGTGGAAGGGGAAGAGGAGATGGAGTAGTTTAGGTGGGAGCGGGACAAGGACAGGTCCAGGAATTAGTAAATAAGTCCTTTAGAAGTTTTTTTTAGTTAAGGAAGTTGCTGTTTGTTCTTATAGAAAGGTGAAGTTTGTTCCAGGGATTGGAAATGGAGTGGCTGTATAAAAGTTTGCCCATATTTTTACTGGGTCTGTAGATGTCTAAGAGGTATAGGTCTGTGCTGTGTAGGTTACGCTTAGGAGAGTAGGGAGTGAGGAGGTCTGTGAGGGCAGGACAGCGGGAGGATTGATTTATGATAGCTTATGTAAGGATGAGTTAGGGAAGAAGGAGTTGGTTATGTAGCTAAAGCCATTGTAGGTTTTTTAAAGCTATGCAGTGGTGAGAGTGATAGGGAAGGTTGGCAGCAAATCTGGCTATTTTATTGTACGTGGTTTCAAGTTTAGCTAATGGATTGGATTGAATACTGGTGAGAATAGGGGCTGCATAAAGTAAAGTTGGGAGAAGGAAAGTCTGTGCTAGAGAATGTTTGGCGTTAATAGTGGGGTATTTTTTTATGTCTGTATAAGAGATCAAGGTTTGGTGGGTTTTTTGGATGGCTTGCTGAATATGTATGTCAAACTTTAGTTGGTCATCTGTGATTACACCCAGAGGTTTAGTATGTGGTTCAACAGAGATAAGTGTATTATTAAGAGAAAATACTATGAAAGTATTTTTGTGTTGCTATAGTGATTTGGGGAGGAAGTTTTGTTTTTAGGACTGAGAAATAGTTGATTACTGATCAGCCATTTTTTGACTGAAAGGTGGGAATCTTGAGTAAGAGCAAGGAGATGGGGAAGGTTATCAGAGCATGGGATAATAGTGCATATTGTATTAGTGAGGAGTTTGGACAGGAAGTGTGTCTTTTATTTGTAAAGATATTAAAAAGGAGAGCTTCAAGGATTGACCCTTGGGAGGCACCTCTTTGGATTGGGAGGAAAGGGGAAGAGGGGGAAAGCTATTTGACGGCCTGGAATCTGTTGGATAGGTAACTGGAGAACCATAGTATAGTAGAAGAGGAGAGGTTAAGGGAAGAATGTTTTGAGAGCAGTAGGGTATGGTATATAGTGATGAAGGCTTTATATGGGTCAAGGAGGAGGCATGAGACCAGTCTGTTATTGTCCTGTGCTTTGGTGATATTCTATGTAAATTAAATGAGAGCTGTAAAGGTGCTGTGGTGAGAACAGAAACTGTGTTGGGTGGGAGTTAACAGGTTCTCTTGTATGATGTGTTTGAGAAGCTGGTTATGAATACATTTCTCTAGAATTTTGGATAAGGGGGATAGTATGGTGATAGGTCTGTAGTTGGTTGTTTCATTTGAATTGTCACCTTTGTGGAGGGGTATGACATAGGATTTTTTCCATATGTCAGGGACTGTGTTCTCTTGAACTCACCTGTTTACTAATATGGAAACTGGATGTACAACAGAGTTAGCTGCAAGTTTAAGGAATAGAGGAGGTAGGTTGTCAGCAGAGGGGGAGTATGTTTTCAGTTTGGTAATAAGAGATTTGAGGTATACAGTAGGGGCAGGTTTAAGACAAAACTGGATGGAATTGGTAGAGGGAAGGGGATCAGAAGTGGAGAGGGAGGTGTTGTAAGGGTTAGTAAACTTTTTTACAGAGTCATTGAAGAAAGAATTAAGAAAGGAGGCAGTGTCTGTCGGTGAGCTATTAGGACAAGAGCTGAAGGTAGAAGGGTTGCTTGGATGTAAGAGTTTGTTGCTAGTATTTCTAAATGTTTTCATGTTAGAGCTGGGGTAATCTAGTGGTTTTTGATTGCACTGTTTTTTGTCTGTATCGACTTGTTTCTTGGTTAGGTTGCAAAGTTGTCTACAGGTTTGGAGATGGCGATGGCAGTTTGTTTTTTCTTGCTTTTCCGGGTGTTGTCTCATTTAAGCATTAGTTTATGGGTGGACTGGGTTATCCATGGAGCAAAGTTTGTATTTGTTCTTATTTTCTAGTGGGAGCTAAGCAGTTTAGGATATTCAGGAAAGTGTTGTTAAATTTGGAGAAAGCCACATTTTGAGGGAGGGTGTAGAGAAAGGACCAGTTAATAGAGAGAAGAGAGATTATATCATCTAGGATGATAGTCTCATAAGAAATGTTTTGAGATGCCCAGGAGAGAAAGTGTTCGAGGGTAGGGATGTTTTTGCCAGGTGGGATAAAAGTTGCTACTATGGCTAGGTTTTTGTGATTATTTAATTTACAGTTAGCAATAAGAATTTCTACTGGATAGAAATTGGGAGGAGATGTAGATAGAGGATATAGAGAAAGTTTGTCAGAGTATACGATAGCTACACCATCACCTCATTTCTTTTGTCGATCGAGGCAGAGGATGTTGTAACCAGTGGGAAGGATTTCAGAGTCTGTAATATAGTGTTGTAACCATGTTTCTGAGAGGGTGAGAATGTCACCATTGTAGAGAGAGGTAGAGGCATGTAAAGAAGTAAGTTTGTTAGTAATGCTGAGTGCTTGAATATTGAGGGAGAGTATTTTCAGGGGGTATGGGGTGTGAGGTTGAGGATTTTGAATATGGGGTATGGGGGGTGAGGAGGGAGAATGGTCATGTAATGTAGTGGAGGTGTTATAGGGTGAGTATGGGTACCTGTGGTTGGGTTGTAGGGTGGGCCAGGGTTGAGGTGAATACCACTGGTCAGCAGGTTTGGAAAGGAGGGCTTGTATGCTGTGGTAAGGAGGTTGTAGAAGAGAAGTATGGGTTTAGGTTTTGTTGGGGGAGAGGGAATGAGAAGTATTTTAAATTTATGTAAGACAGTTTAAGTGGTGGTAGTGGGAGTGATAGGAGGTGGAGTAGGAAAGAGTGAGTAGAAGGAGGGAGTTAATTAGTATGAGTAACATACTGTATGTTGAGTGAAAGAAATGAGGGTAGTTAAGAGTTAATTACAGTAATAGGGTAGTAAAGGTAGTTTTGAGTGACTGGATAGCTAGGAATGGCTGGAAGGAGGAAAATGAGTGGTCATGGGGGTGTGGTTAATTAAAGTGAATGTATAAGTTTGACAAAAGTGGGGGTGGGTGGGAATGAGGCTAGGGTAGAGGAGCGGAGTGTGCTGCCACGAAGCGAGGGTGAACAGACTGGGTTGAACCAGGACTTGGAGAAAGCTGTGAGATGAGAAAAACTATCAACCAGCTAGCCAAGGTCAGTACCTAAAGGCATCTTTTTATCTGTGTGAACTCAAAAGCAGAATTAATAGAGCATCAGGGAGATAAAGTATAAAGTAAATGCAGCGCTTTGGAAAACTGTATATTTTTGTTATAATAAACTGCAGTTTATTGTATATAATATAATATGGATAATTAGCAATAAACTACCAGTGCCACAAAAAGCACAATCATATGTTCTCTTATTTTTCATTGTGACTCTTTCTCTCCCATTATGGTCATTCCTTTCCAATAAACTTTTTAAGCTGTCACCTTTGATGTTATAAAAATAAGGGTTCTCACCAGCAGCTAAAGAGAGAGTCACATTACTTTTCAGACTCTTCCAATTGTTTTTATAATACATTTAATAGCAAAAGTATCCACAGTAAAATGTATTTTATTCCCCAGGATTCTGACTTGTTTATGAACATCAGTAACTAAGGACTGATAAGTCAGTTCCCCTTCAACTTCACCCCCTAATAAAGTGGGTTTGAATTCCCTTGCCCTCTCTTTCTTCACTGGCTCTACAGTTTCATTAACTTTCACTTCGCAGCAACCTCTCTCTGTGTAAACGCGTTTTTAAATTCTCTCATCTTTGGATCAAAATCTGTTTCTTCACAGGTCCACCTTAAGGCCCTAACCATCTGGCTTTTAACTATGTTGAGTTTTAGGCCCTTTGGCTGAGCGCTGTTGCAGTGAACACAGGGATTCCCACTTGCTTGCTTTTTGTAAATCCTTGTACCCAAGTTACCTGTGTCAGGTCTCTTGAAAATTTCTATGTTCAAAACTGGACCCCTTGCCGTGAATAGTATGATTTAAACTGTAAAAACAGAGCAGCTCTACTTTTGCATTTAGAAAATTACCCAGATTCTGACCACAACAGAAATAAATTGTCAACATAGCACTGGTAGCCAGTAATTGACTGCATAAAGGCTGATGATACACACAGTAATCTTCCCATCTGGTCATAAAAAGATTTGTACAACTGGCCGCCATAACTGTTCCCATAGCCACAACAGAAATCTGCTTGAATATTTTTGTTACAAAGGAACAAATTATTTTCAAGAATCAGTTCCAGCAGTCTGTCTATTAAAACACTTCATTGTTCAGCTTTGTCTTGAATAAAAGAAATTAGCTATGCTAGTCTATGTCCCTTGGAATAAATGAGTACAAAGCATGCACATCAAATGTAACTAACCACGTTTCCTGTGTAACTGCGAGTTCTTTTAATTTGTCAGCAAAATCAAATGTTTCTTTTTTATAAGAGGGTACACATTTCATTAAGAGGCTCAACATTTTGTCTGCCTTGAATGGTTAATGCTTCTGCTTTTGACCTTGCAGCTGACACTATACTGACCTGAAAGGAGGGTCTATTTCATTTTTACAAACCTTGGCAATGCCAAAAAAGAAGAAAATACAGGAATTAGTGGCTTTGAAACCAAATATACATTGAACATCCTCTGTGAAAGAAAAGCTTTGGTTAGCAACTCTAGCAGCATCTCTTTGATGTTGCTGTATGCTCTATTAATATCACTCATGCTCACTAGTTTATAAAAGTCAACATCATATAACAGCAACTCTATTTCTGCTCACATCTCAGTGTCCATTCCTAATAATATACCACCCTTATCAGCTTTCATAAAGCAACTAGTGCAATCCACCATAAGCTTATTCAAAGTATCGCTTTCGAAAAGATTTCAGTTAGAATAGCATTTATGTGCTGGCTGATTTAAAACATGTCTCAACTCCCATTCACGCACTGCCACAAATGTGGCAGCAGTAGAAGACATGACAGGATTCAAGTTACTGGGTTTACCTGGGACTACAAGACTATTGTTCTTTGCACTCAGCTCATCTGTTGTATCAACAACTTTCAAATTCTCCTGAACATTTTTAATTAAGTTAAAGTATCTACCACCCTAGCCCTTTGGCTAGGGATAAATGACAGCTCCTTCTTTAATAAAATAATTTCCACCTCAGTTAATGGCTTTTTTGAAATATTAATTACTTTTAAACATGTTGATTCTGGGACTGAGACTTCCTTCTGTCTAACATCTTGTACACGCTGCAGGCCACCAGCAAAAGGAATGCTAAATAAATCCACTGTCTGTTGATGTGGAGATGTCATCTCCACCTCTTATTCTGGTTGTTGGGGTTCCTACTCTGTGAATTATAATGGTTGTTCTTGCTTCTGCTGTTTTAAGAATGTTTCTAGTAATTTCCCCAAGTCTGTTGCTGCTGCTCTGACTGTGATCTGCTCTTGGACACAGAGTACTTCCTGTTTTAAGACTGAAACCTTCCTCTTCCTCTTCTTCAGGAGTGGCTCCTTCCATGATTCAGGCCATCCCATTGCCTCTTTGCAGCTAACCATAATGGATGCTTGGCATATATCAGTCCTGTTGCTATGCCTAGAAAACCTCTTCATCTTCCAAATCAGCAACTACAATAGTGCTTATAATTTGCTGCTCATATTCTTTGGCTGTTGCATTCTCAATATTAGCAGTCACTACAAATGGCGTATAAACTGATCCAGTTTGAAATTCCTCATCTCTCTCAAGCTTTTTATTTATTTATTTATTTTTATCTTGACTCTTATTTCATGCACGGCAGCATCTTTAAACATCTTATTTTAAACTGCTCCTTGAAATTACTTAATTACTCTGATTTAATGTGAGCTGTTACAGGTTCAACTATCTCATTATGAGCATTCTACATTTCATCACTGTGTTTAACTAAAACTTTTAGCATTTGCCTTCCGATTCTATGAAAAAAGTCACTTGGTTAAATAAACATGATTTTTCATAAACTCTATATGGAAATTTAGCAATTCTAATTCCCTTTGGAAATCTCTTAATTTCAATGCATTTTTCCAAATAAATATTGTCCGACATAATATTCTTGCATTTGTAAGCTGCCTTCTCTAACTTCATTAACAAGTCAAAAACTTTAGTTCCAAAATTTGTGTTACCTATAGAGGTGGATGTTTCACCAAATGGCTCTGCAGGTTTAGTAAAAAACTTCTTGATGTCTACTTCCCCTGTCATAACAGCTTGAGTTTCTACACCAAACAGTCTTTCAATGGAAGTAGAACTTGGACTGTTATACATACTTATTTGAGAAGGCAGCAAAATGGAATTAGCCTGGCTGGACTAAGACATCAAATTAGACATAACAATGAAAAGAAAAACAGAACTACATTTCCACAGATGTTGTCTGACTGCAAATACTTCAGTGAAAATAGCCAAACAGTCCGTGCCAGTAGGTAACCCTGGTTTATTAGTTAGCACTTTTGTCATTTCATTCACAATGGACTACATCAGTCTACTAATAAACTTTTACAACACAATAAGTTTAAATAAAGTTTGTTGCAAATCATATGTTCACTTTACAGCAATTAAAACACATTCCAGCTCACAAGCATTCCACTTCCCGTAGCTTAATACATTAAAAATATACCTGTGAAAAATACAAATAAAATAGCAGCAAAGTTCAAGTTAATATCAGGGACTGAAATTCAAACCTTTTGCTTGTAAGACTAATATGTTTGCCTCTACAGCAGAGAAAGCTCACAACATAGAATGAAAATATTGTTACTTCATTCTCTTATTTCTCAGTTCCAGCTTGATGCTAATAAATTCATTCAAGCCTCCTTTTGGGCAAATAGTGTCATCTGTAAAGTTAGGCTTTTTGTAAGCTACAACCTAGGTTCTGGTTTAAACAAAAAATACCAGACAGACAAAGTTGGATAAAAAATGCCAGAGCTGACAAAAGCTTAATGATCAACCAAAAGATTTAAAATACAAGAACATTCAAAGTTACATAATTATCACTGCAGACATTTGAGAACAGTGAAAATTCAAGTTAAATAGCTACAGCATTTCAAATGTAGCCTAGGAATTATCATTTTTAAGACAGGTTAAAATGAACAGTTTAACTACATAAAGAGGTGCATATTGATATAGGCACAACATTCTGTACAAATTGTATGTGTGCAGAAAAATCTATTTATGTACACACACACACACACACACACACACACACACACACACACACACACACACACACACACACGCTATGTAGACACATGGGTGTCCTACACCTGAATGAATGGACAAAATTCCTATATCCAGGAGATTAAGGTCAAAATGTTGAATTAACAAATAACATGTTCTGACCATGCTCAGAGGATTACCCTACAATGCACTAAACCCACCATAAAGTGATACTCTGTTTTTTTATTCAACTATTGCAGTAACTGTATTTCATCACTTGGTGATAGTAGTGTTAACATACTGATGTCTCTTTCAAAGTATCTATTTTGTAATTTATTGATATATAGTTATATCTGTTAAATGATATATATATATATATATATATATATATATATATATATATATATATCAACTTCATAGATATTTGATCATCTATTATATTAACTGATAAATCTGATAAATATTTTAAAAAAATGTTGTCCTATGTGGCTTTTTCCTGCATGATTTTCTTTATACGTGTCTTGGGTTCATTATGATTTATGCACTGAAAAGATACCTGGTCTGCAATTTTCCATTATTTGGCATTCATTTTCGGTTGAATGCATTACTGAACATGGTTGAAGGGTGTTGTTTTTTGCTTGTGTTTTGTTTAGCTACTCTCTCTGTATATATATATATATATAAATATATATATATATATATATATATATATATATATATATATATATATGTATGTATATATATAAAAACACCTTAGCTCACCATTGCAATGTATGTCCATCACATAAATTTAAATTTAGGGCCATTGACCATGTGGCCATGGACATGCAAGGGGGACCTACATCACTTCTCTTAGAGAAATTAGAACTTATATAAGAGTAAATGCATCTTGCTCCCCAGGATTGAACAAGCTTTGCTCTTTAGCATGTGTCTTAAAACTGAAAAGTTTAGAAAGATGAAAATTAAATATTTAGGACTAGCTCATTATTTAGGTTTTATAACTACAGTTATTTAAGTCATGAAACAATTGTTTTTTATGCTTCCTTCAAATGTGTTTTTATACACTAGTGTCATATATATATAAATATATATATATATATATATATATATATATATATATATATATATATATATATATATATATACACACACACACAAACTCACACACACACACACACACACACACATATATATATATATATATATATATTTTTTTTTTTTTTTTTTTAATTAATCGTTATTGCTGTTATATATATATTTTTATATACTACATTTTACTTGCAGGTAACATATATATATATATATATAATGTATATATATATATATATATATATACATTATATATATATATATATATATATATATATATATATATATATATAGATACATATAGTTATGAGTATTTGGTTTACAGCATATAATTACACCTTTTAATTCATAAATAGCTGAGCACTACATAGTTGTTTGGTTGCACTTTACCCTAGGGTTATAGAGCTTTAAAAGTTAATTGGCTAAAAAAACTATTTAATTGATTGTACTTGGTGTGATATATAAGAGAGTACTTTTAATTGTGTTGTGTATCTGATGAAGTTTAGCCAGAGTGCTAAACAAAAAGCGCTTCATTTTACTTGTGTTTTTTCATTTTTATCTTGTACAATAAAGTGGGGGCCTGACCAACTAAGACCTTTATTTTTTGGAGTTCGTGGTTTTGTTTTTGGTTCCTGGTTTTGTGGTATGGCTTTGGAGATTCTCTCAGGATCTTTGGTCTTTGACCAGTTTATCTTCACCTAATCTAGTGGAAAAAGATGGTGACCTTACGATATTAATTAACTTGATGAACAAATGTTTGGATGAGCTATCAAATCATATAGACAGCATTTTGCAGTGTAGTTTTCAGCCATTTACAAGAGATTTTACAAATGTACATTCAACCCAAGGAATTGACAACCAACTAGCTGTTCGACTTTATAACTGTGGGTTGCAGAATCAGTTAAGTACTTCTGCTAACTTAACAACAGTAATTCTACTGACAGTAACTTTCCAAATGAAAGGCAAATACAACCAGCTTATCCGGATCATGAGCAAACCGGACTTCCAGACCTTGCAACATGGCTTAGTAACCAACCGGATTTGTTGGGACTTAACAATAATTCAACACAGGAACAACCCATAAGGGAAAGAGCAAGCATAGTCTCTAATTTAAAATCTCTTGATCAGAGACTATTTAAAATAAAAAAAAAAACTGCAGCTAGAAGTGTCCTAGTTCCAAGAGTGTTTAAAAGAGGAAACTTTGCCGAAGGGCTTACGATCCTGGCAATACCCGACTGGGTTAGCAGCTGGATCGCAGTTCCAGTAGGAATTATTACGGTTATTTATTAAACACGGTCTTGAACTTCTGCAGCCTACATCTAAACACTGCTGGGTATTCATCTCAGAACTAGAGGAAGAAGTAGCCCAAATAGACACTAACATTAAGCAAAATATTGATTTTGAGAGATACCACTATGATTATAGTAGGATTTTTAACAGTATTAGCCAACAAATCTGTAAGTTCAAAGATATTAAACTTAAAAATTGTAGAGGGACTGAAATGACTATAATAATCAGGTGGCGTATTCCAAACCCCCCCCTTCACAGACATGGAATGGTACAGGCAAAGCATCTAACGTTCACTTCAGACCAGACGCTAACCAGGGAGCCTCTCAACTGAAAAACAGGCAAGGCAATGTACTGAATGATTCTAGCCACAGTAACATTAAGGAAGAGAGTGTATTTCCTGAGAATTTAACTAGTAATTACACATTGGATTTTGTTGGTAACAACATTTCTATGGACAATCAACAGCAGCATTCTTTTCAAATACAAGGCCAGAACCACCAACGGAGGAAACAGAAGTAGCAGCCTGTAGCCCGCACTTACAACACCAGAGCAGGCAATTCGAAGAGGAAATGAACGAGAGTCTTCAAACTGGTAATTACACTATTTTGTATAACTCAGATTGTGATTTTAAGTTGTACAACTTCACCAACCATGTTTTTGAACAGGAACTGATTGAATTATTTGCCAAAGGTCTTACATTTATTCCTGTCAAGCACAGTAACCTCAGTTCAGTGTTACTGAACTTAAAACTGCATACTAGGAAACTGAATTTAGCTGCTATGTTGGGCAACAGAGTGCAGAATAATAAGAACAACCTTCACGTTTCTAGTACATTTAATCCACAATTACACCCCATGCTGGCACTGTTTGACACTATTTGTGAGCTGGACATTAGGTCTAAATTAGGGTTTGTGTACTACAAAGTAATCAATAAGAACAATGTGTCAGAAAAAGCATGGGAATGTCTTCAGTATGTGAGGGATCAACCTATCCACATCATGAAGCCTGATAAAGGGGGAGGGCTGGTAGTCATGTTTGAAGTCAGTTATGTGAAAAGAATTGAAAAGATACTTAACACTGAAGCCTATACCAAAGTGAGCTGTAATGAATTAAATGGAGCATACAACAATATTAAGTTATACATTAATAAAGTACAGTTTTGTACCTACCATAAATGTAGATGTTCGAAGATCCACATTGCTGCAGTCCTTACACTTGGGTAGTCCGCTGTCCTCGGTCGGCCCGAATATCAAAGTATTAGGCTGACGTCGGTCAAGGCGCTTAAGACTGACATCAGGACGTCAGGGTACAAATGCGCATGACCGACTTCATATCCTCAGTCTTTTCTTGCCCCAGATGTCAGAAGACCCTAAAAAGAAAGGCCAAAACCAAAAGACAGCAAAAAACAACCAACCACCCTTGCACCAATCATATGTACAATATATACAATATCCACAATATTTACAACCCAAACCACACAACCGCCTCTAACTACAGAGGGGAAGGAGGGAGGGTAAATTGGACTGCAACAATGTGGATCTTCGAACATCTACATTTATGGTAGGTACAAAACTGTACTATGTTCTTCATCTCACATTGCTGCAGTCCTTACACTTGGGTAGAATCCCAAAGCAGAGGTAAGTGAGGCTGGCAAAACTATAAAGCAGTAGGGGCTGCCAAAATGCCCTGTAAAATTGCAGTGGCAAAACCAGCCCTAGATTTAGAGTAAAGTGGAAGGTGATAATGCTTAGAGAAAGTATGCACTGAACTCCAAGTAGCTGCCTCCAAAATATCTTTAGTTGCCACCCCCCTTAAAAAAGCTGTAGAAGTGGCAGTAGCCCTAGTGGAATGAGGCCTAATCCCAGCTGGAACCTCCTTACCATGATGGGAATAACAGAAAGCAATACAAAACCCAATCCACTTAGAAATAGTTTGTTTTGACACAGGCTTGCCCTGAGAACCCAAAGCAAATGAAACAAATAACTGCTGAGACTGCCTGAACCCTTTAGTTCTGCTCAAATAATATCGCAACTGTCTGTGTATATCCAAAGTATGCAAAATCTTTTCCCCTTTATTTTGGGGGTTTGCATAAAAAGTAGGCAAATGAATAGTTTGGTTTAAAGCCACACTAGAAACCACTTTAGGCATAAAGGAAGGATTAGTACGTAAAGATACCCTATCCTTATGGAAAATTAGGAAAGGCTCAACCGCCATAAGGGCCTGTAATTCAGAAACCCTTCTCGCAGAGGTAATAGCCAACAAAAAAGCAGTCTTCCATGATAAATATTTCAACTCGGCAGTAGCTGCAGGCTCAAAAGGTTGTAGAGTGAGTTTCTCCAACACAAAATTGAGATCCCAAGCAGGAGTAGGAGCTCTACGTGGGGGTCTTAAATTCTTTGCCCCTCTAAGGAATTGCTTAAACAAAGGATGAGAAAACAATGGTGGGTCACAGTCATAGTGAGCAGAAATTGCTGCAGCATGAACCTTAATAGAAGAGAAGGACAAACCTTTGTCCAGTAACTCAGCAAGATATTGAAGAGCCACACTTAAATTAGGCTTAGAAACATCAAATTCCTTTGCTGTACTCCAAAATAAAAATCTCTTCCATTTATCTGCGTACACTTTCCTTGTACTAGGCCTTCTGGCCTCCAAAATAACATTCAAAACTTGCTGTGGAAGCTGAGACCCTCCAGGGTTTAAAACAGAATATGCCAGGCTGTTAGGTGAAGAGAGTGAAGTTTGACATTGAGTAAATGACTGTTCTCCTGAGACAGCAGGTGTGGAATCGAAGGCAAAGGCCATGGAGGCTCCCGTACCAGACTTCTCAGTAATGGGTACCAGTGCTGTCGAGGCCAATCTGGAGCTATTAAAATCATCTTTGGCTTGTCCTGTCTGACCTTTAGGAGTACCTTTGGAAGGAGAGGCAGAGGTGGAAAGGCATACACATGAAGATTGCTCCAATTGAATGAAAGAGCATCCACTTTCCAAGCTGTGGGATGAAACCTTTTTGTGCAAAACTTTGGCAGCTGGTAGTTCAGTGGAGAAGCGAACAGATCTATGTCTGGAGTTCCCCATAACACTGTCAATCTCTGAAATACATGAGGATCCAATTTCCACTCGTGGGGATCCATAATTCGTCTGCTCAACACATCTGCTAAGGAGTTCTGTGCTCCCGGCAGAAACCTTGCCTGAAGATTTAGCTGTAAACTGAGAGCAGTCTCCCACAAAATCATTGCTTGTCTGCATAGAGGATAAGAATGTGTTCCCTTGCTTGTTGATGTACCACATGACAGTTGTGTTGTCTGTTAGAACCAACACCTGCCCTGGAAGAAGTACATCCCTGAAAGCTATTAATGCAAATTGGACTGCTAACATCTCCTTCAAGTTGATATGTAGATGTTGTAGTCTGGCAGGCCATGTGTCTTGTATCCACTTTCCATTTAGATGAGCTCCCCAAGCTTTGTCTGAGGCATCTGTCATTAGAATCTGACTCGCCTCTGGCCGGGTCACAGAGAGTCCCTTGTTTAGGTGACATTCCTGAGCCCACCACAAAAATTCCTTTTGAATGCAAGGTATTATCTGAATGACAGTGTCCATATCTTGGCAGTGCTGTGTCCATACATTTTTGAGATACCATTGTAGCTTCCTCATATGCAGTTTGGCATTGGGAAGCACCAGAATACAAGATGCCATGAACCCCAAGGCTTGAAGGACTGTCCTTGCAGTCAGCCTGGACTGATGAGACAATTGACGGAAGTAAAGAGAAAAATTCTTTTGTTTGTCCGTGGTCAAAAAGGCCATCTGGGATGCTGTATTCAGTCTCACACCCAGAAAGCACATGTCCTGAGAGGGTACTAGACTGGACTTTATTTCGTTCACAGAATACCCCAGGCATCTTAGCACTGCTATCACATATTGTAAATGATGAAGAAGTTCGTCCCTTCCTTGGGCCAGAATCAGGCAATCATCCAAATAAGGATAGATCTGTATTCCTTTTAGCCTGAAGAAAGCTATCACTGGAGCCAGAACCTTCGTGAACACTCTGGGCGCAGTAGATAAGCCAAAGGGCAATGCAGAGAACTGATAATGAGAAGTCCCAGCCCGAAAACGCAGATACTTCCTGCAACTTAGCCTGATAGGAACATGAAGGTAAGCCTCCTTGAGATCCAGAGTCACCATCCAGTGATCTTTGCCCAGCAGAGGTAAAAGCTGTTGTAACGTCAACATTTTGAACTTGGGAATGTCCAGGTAAGTGTTGAGGATAGATAAATCCAAAATTGGTCTCCACGTGTTCCCCTTCTTTGGTACTAGGAACAGGCGAGAATAAAATCCTAGGCCCACTTCTGGCAGAGGGACCGGCTGTATGGCCCCTATTTGAAGCAGCAGAGAAATTTGTTTGTGAGCCTCTATTCTTTGCTGAGGAGGAACGTCTGGCATGCCTTTGAAAGGAGGCAAGGTATGGAAATAAAACTTGTAACCTTGGTGTATGATATCCAATACCCATCTGTCTTGGGTAATTAAACTCCAATTTTCCTTGAAGAGTGCCAACCTTCCTCCCAAAGGTGCTGCCAGGCAAGAAGGATCTGGCAGCTGAAAAGGTAGGTCATTGGGCCTGTTTACGAAAGGACTGGCCCCTGCCCTCACCCGAAGACTGAGCAGGTGAACTCCCTGTTCTAGGTCTGAAAGAGCCCTGAGCTCTGCCCCTACCACGTCTAGATCTACCCCTAGACTGTGAATCATAAGAAGGGTACGTCCACCCCTTAGCAGGCCAATTCCTACTAAACTTCGGAGGCTGAACTTGCAAAAAATCTTTAACAGCCTGCATAGACTTAGCCTTGTCTTCCATTTTCTTTAAGTAAAAAGTGTAAATGTCTAATACCAAAAAGCCAGAAAACGGGTCCACTGCTCGAACAAGGAAAAAAGCTATAAAAACAACAGTACTCCACGTACACCCACTTCAGCTTGAAGAAACAAACTCCGTTATCGTAAAACACAGGTTTATTTGTTTTTAAACCACAAAACACTCCATTCAGGTAGATGGTTTAGCGCTTTCATCTGATCGCTCAGATTTCTTCAGAACCACCATTACCAATTGACACACCCCTTTTATACTCTATTTGGCGCCAAAAATTATTCAAAATTTTAAAAACATTAAAAACTTTTTAAATATGTGAATATAAATTTCAATATTTAAAAACTATTTCATTCATTACTAACAAACCTGACAATTATAATATATACCTTAAATACCAATACAAAAGATTTTATTTTATTTGTTATATAGGCATATAGGCATTTCATATTTGTATAGTCTCCCTTCTTTAATTAAAAAATGTATACTAATAATTTTTATATAACACTTAAAAAATGTATATATATGTGTTGCATTAGACATAAAAAATGCTCCAAGGGTATGAGTAACCACAAGAAGGTCAAACCCGGTCCAACATTAGAAAAGGTTTAATGCTAATGTAGTCATTTAGGCCAGGGGGGGTTGTGGCGTCACAAATAATTTGCCACTCACTCTCTTTATAAGATAGAAAAGTTTTCCAATTACCCCCATATACTGTCATTTCCACCTGGTCTATTATAAAAAATTTGAATGTATGTTCTTGTCCTTTGTCTAATACATGCCTGCTAAGTGCATTCTTTGTATCCTTTTTTCTGATTTTATATAGGTGTTCATATATCCTCGCCCTGAGTTTCCTTTCCGTCTTGCCTACATAATAGGCTGAACAGATGGTACACAGGGCGAGGTACACCACCCTTTGACTGTTGCAATTGCCCCTAAGACTCTTCACTCTAGTTTTTGAAAAATTGTCCAATATTGTGATCTTATTCTCATTAATGTATTTACAATAATTACAACTACCACAACTTTTTGTCCCACTCCAAATCTTCTTGTTGTTTTTGTTGTTGTTAATTGATTGTACCTCCAGTAATTTTTTCAAATTTGGTGCTGTTTTAAATACACAGGTCAAATTAGTCCCTATGTATGTTTTGATGTTATCAATGGAGGTTAACAATTCCCAATATCTTTTAAGGATGTCTTTCACAATATTTGAGTAAGGGTTAAATCTAATTACACACACTGTTTTGTTGACTCCTGAACATGTCTTCTTGTTCTTTGATTCAAGATGGACACCTAATAGGGACTTATATTTGATGTTCCAATTCTTTTTGACCCAGAGCGTTACTTCTTCCACCATCCCTCTCGGATATTTTCTCTCTAGAAACATCTTTGCAATACCTTCAATTTCTTTCTCCATGGTGTCCTTAGTAGAGGACATCCTTGCTGCCCTTATGCACTGTCCCTTCAGGATGTTCTTAAAAATATGTTTGGGATGACAGCTACCAAATTCAATGTAGTCGTTGGAAAACGTAGTTTTTCTATGTATCTTTGAACTGAATCCATGTGAAGTTGTACTAATGAATGTGTCTAAGTAGGCTATCCCAAAAAGTTCTTTTTTATGTGTAAATCTCAGGAAATCAGTGCTAGAATTGATGAAGTCAATAAATCTTGGAATATCTTCTTTTTGGCCCTTCCATATTATAAAGATGCCGTCCAAAAATCTTGAATACAATGAGATGCTCTTGAAAAATTCACTTTGAAAGAGAAATTGATTTTCCCATTCTAGCATAACTAGGTTATGAATATGGGGCACAAGATGCCCCCATAGCCACTCCCCTAGTTTGCCTAAAATATTCACCTTCAAATTCAATGTAGTTGTGGTCCAAAATTAACCCCATCATATCCAAAATAAGGGATATTTTGTCCCAACTCAATCCTGAATACCTTTTAAGCTATTCTCAAAATATTCCAATCCTGTTGTGTATGGGATGCAAGAAAATAGGTCTTGAACATCTATTGTCAAAAAAGTTATTTCTTCTGACCATACATCAACTGTTAACCTACTCAGAAATTCCCAGGAGTCCTTTATAAGATGCGGCACTGAGTCATAAATGTGTTTTGTCCACTGGTCAATCGCTACACCCAAATTGTAGGTTTTAGAGTTAGAACCTGCAATGATCGGCCTGAATGGTGGTGTCTCTACTGATTTGTGAATCTTCGGAATACCGAAGATATGGGCCAATCTTGGGTGTTCAGTTCTCAAAAAGTTATAGATTTCGTTTGTTATACGGTTGTCCAGTAAGTATTCTTCAATCACCAGATTTATCCTGTGATAACCTATATTTATTTGATTCAATGAAACTTCTTCATAGTTGTTTGACAAGAAAAGAATGTCCTGTATAGCTCTGGTATAGTTAATAGTGTCGAAGATAATGATGCCCCCACCCTTGTCAGGCTTCATGAGTCTAATGTTTTTGTTGTTCACAATTTGTTGTAAACAATCTCTCTCTCCTTTGGTTAGGTTATCATTAAACATGGAAGCCAGTGAATTGGTCTTATAAATGTCCCTATTTAGTTTGTAAATATCTTTAATTACCATCTTTTCAAAGTTAACAATTTGTGGATGGGAAGTCGGTATGTATGCACTTCTCTTGCTAAGTCGTGTGGTATAGTTTCCCTACTTGAAGGAACATCATCCCTGTCTTGAAATTGTAGGGCCAAGTTAAGTCTTCTACAAAATAATTTGATTTCCTTCACCGTATCAACTAGATTGAATTTTACAGTGGGAATATATTTCATTCCCTTACTGAAAAGATTGTAAAAATCTTGAGACACAAAAAATTCAGTGTAGTTGTAAACTTTGAAACCCGCTAGGGTTGAAATCAAAGGGCCCTTCCTGTTACCTATAGAGGAACCGGATTCAAGAGGTGCCTCCTCTAAATTAACTGGGTTTCCATCAACTTTAGTTAAACTATTGTAGCCTTCCTTTGGTGTAACATGACCTAAATAGTTATTAATATTGTCCATAGTTGTAATTTTGGGGCTCTTTGGACAATCATTTCCTATAAAACATGTCACTTTAGAATCATACTTATTAAATTTCAATGCTTCCTTTGATATTGCTTTGGTGGTGGGTGATATCTCCCTCCTCGAAAATTTGAATGTTCACTACTCTTCTCATTTCTCTTTGTGAAAATTCTGTCCCCCTCTTCTCTGTCTATATTAGAACGTGGCCATACATATACTTTGTGTTCCTTATATAATTCAGTGTCCCTCTCCAGTTTCTTAACCTTCCTGTTATAAACATTTTTAACCTTGTTTTCTGCATAAACAAATTGCTTGTAATAGAGGTCCTGCCAGTCATCGAAATTGACACTTTGCACAATTTCATCATTCAAGACCTCAATTTCATTCATTAAACCAGAAATTTTTCCATCATTAAATTTCATTACTTTTTTCATAAAATTAAATCCAAAACTGTCAAACAACTCATTAAATTCGGATATACTTTCCTCCGTATATTTTATACCCAGGGGTAACTTAAAAAATCTAATGCCCTTAGGCACAATACCCATTTGCAAACATTTGTCCAGGTATGCATTGTCTATTTTCACACTTTTCATTAAACTTAATTTTTTACCCATTGTGTTTATTTTTTCTCTAATGGGTTCAGAGTTCCCCTCAGTAAAATCTCTAGTAAATTCAACATTGTTATTATTATTAAAATAATCCACTTTTTCAGTGAAAAAGTTATTTAAACAATCTCTAACACCATAGGTCTTATTATCTTTTTTATTATTACTTACATCGTACTGACCAGTTTTATTGTTAGTTCTGTCAGCAAAACATGAGAGTGTAAAGTTCTCTCTAGTGTCAGTACCTTTTTTCCGCTGTGGTCTCGAAGCAAGAGAGGCAGAATACGACCTAGGTAAAGCCTTGATCTTTGGCTTAGTCCCCACTCTTGCCGCCTCTTCTTGTTGTAAGAGACTTAGATCAAAAGTAAAGTCCCCATGGGAAGTTAGATTAATGTCCGTTTCCCCTATATCCAAATCCAAGTCCGTAGTTACGGTTTTGGGAGTTCCCGTAGGTTTAGGAAAACCTTGTCCATTCGGGATATCGTCTTCATTCTCAAAATCATCCACATTGGAATGACTTCTGGGTGAAATATCTCTTGATGCAATACGCGTTTGGGAGCCGATTGCTCTCACTTGCTGCACGCTCTCCGAGAGCTTCCCCACTAACTCCAGCAATCTGCTTACGTCGCACTGTAGTGATGTGACATCCGCCCGTAGTTGCACATACTCCTCCCTGCCCAATGAAGCCGATGGAGACCCGGTTTCAGCCATCCCAAAAGCGACAACGTAAAGTAAAAGTGTAAATGTCTAATACCAAAAAGCCAGAAAACGGGTCCACTGCTCGAACAAGGAAAAAAGCTGTAAAAACAACAGTACTCCACGTACACCCACTTCAGCTTGAAGAAACAAACTCCGTTATCGTAAAACACAGGTTTATTTGTTTTTAAACCACAAAACACTCCATTCAGGTAGATGGTTTAGCGCTTTCATCTGATCTCTCAGATTTCTTCAGAACCACCATTACCAATTGACACACCCCTTTTATACTCTATTTGGCGCCAAAAATTATTCAAAATTTTAAAAACATTAAAAACTTTTTAAATATGTGAATATAAATTTCAATATTTAAAAACTATTTCATTCATTACTAACAAACCTGACAATTATAATATATACCTTAAATACCAATACAAAAGATTTTATTTTATTTGTTATATAGGCATATAGGCATTTCATATTTGTATAGTCTCCCATCTTTAATTAAAAAATGTATACTAATAATTTTTGTATAACACTTAAAAAATGTATATATATGTGTTGCATTAGACATAAAAAATGCTCCAAGGGTATGAGTAACCACAAGAAGGTCAACCCGGTCCAACATTAGAAAAGGTTTAATGCTAATGTAGTCATTTAGGCCAGGGGGGGTTGTGGCGTCACAAATAATTTGCCACTCACTCTCTTTATAAGATAGAAAAGTTTTCCAATTACCCCCATATACTGTCATTTCCACCTGGTCTATTATAAAAAATTTGAATGTATGTTCTTGTCCTTTGTCTAATACATGCCTGCTAAGTGCATTCTTTGTATCCTTTTTTCTGATTTTATATAGGTGTTCATATATCCTCGCCCTGAGTTTCCTTTCCATCTTGCCTACATAATAGGCTGAACAGATGGTACACAGGGCGAGGTACACCACCCTTTGACTGTTGCAATTGCCCCTAAGACTCTTCACTCTAGTTTTTGAAAAATTGTCCAATATTGTGATCTTATTCTCATTAATGTATTTACAATAATTACAACTACCACAACTTTTTGTCCCACTCCAAATCTTCTTGTTGTTTTTGTTGTTGTTAATTGATTGTACCTCCAGTAATTTTTTCAAATTTGGTGCTGTTTTAAATACACAGGTCAAATTAGTCCCTATGTATGTTTTGATGTTATCAATGGAGGTTAACAATTCCCAATATCTTTTAAGGATGTCTTTCACAATATTTGAGTAAGGGTTCAATCTAATTACACACACTGTTTTGTTGACTCCTGAACATGTCTTCTTGTTCTTTGATTCAAGATGGACACCTAATAGGGACTTATATTTGATGTTCCAATTCTTTTTGACCCAGAGCGTTACTTCTTCCACCATCCCTCTCGGATATTTTCTCTCTAGAAACATCTTTGCAATACCTTCAATTTCTTTCTCCATGGTGTCCTTAGTAGAGGACATCCTTGCTGCCCTTATGCACTGTCCCTTCAGGATGTTCTTAAAAATATGTTTGGGATGACAGCTACCAAATTCAATGTAGTCGTTGGAAAACGTAGTTTTTCTATGTATCTTTGAACTGAATCCATGTGAAGTTGTACTAATGAATGTGTCTAAGTAAGCTATCCCAAAAAGTTCTTTTTTATGTGTAAATCTCAGGAAATCAGTGCTGGAATTGATGAAGTCAATAAATCTTGGAATATCTTCTTTTTGGCCCTTCCATATTATAAAGATGTCGTCCAAAAATCTTGAATACAATGAGATGCTCTTGAAAAATTCACTTTGAAAGAGAAATTGATTTTCCCATTCTAGCATAACTAGGTTAGCGAATATGGGGACAGAATTTTCACAAAGAGAAATGAGAAGAGTAGTGAACATTCAAATTTTCGAGGAGGGAGATATCACCCACCACCAAAGCAATATCAAAGGAAGCATTGAAATTTAATAAGTATGATTCTAAAGTGACATGTTTTATAGGAAATGATTGTCCAAAGAGCCCCAAAATTACAACTATGGACAATATTAATAACTATTTAGGTCATGTTACACCAAAGGAAGGCTACAATAGTTTAACTAAAGTTGATGGAAACCCAGTTAATTTAGAGGAGGCACCTCTTGAATCCGGTTCCTCTATAGGTAACAGGAAGGGCCCTTTGATTTCAACCCTAGCGGGTTTCAAAGTTTACAACTACACTGAATTTTTTGTGTCTCAAGATTTTTACAATCTTTTCAGTAAGGGAATGAAATATATTCCCACTGTAAAATTCAATCTAGTTGATACGGTGAAGGAAATCAAATTATTTTGTAGAAGACTTAACTTGGCCCTACAATTTCAAGACAGGGATGATGTTCCTTCAAGTAGGGGAAACTATACCACACGACTTAGCAAGAGAAGTGCATACATACCGACTTCCCATCCACAAATTGTTAACTTTGAAAAGATGGTAATTAAAGATATTTACAAACTAAATAGGGACATTTATAAGACCAATTCACTGGCTTCCATGTTTAATGATAACCTAACCAAAGGAGAGAGAGATTGTTTACAACAAATTGTGAACAACAAAAACATTAGACTCATGAAGCCTGACAAGGGTGGGGGCATCATTATCTTCGACACTATTAACTATACCAGAGCTATACAGGACATTCTTTTCTTGTCAAACAACTATGAAGAAGTTTCATTGAATCAAATAAATATAGGTTATCACAGGATAGATCTGGTGATTGAAGAATACTTACTGGACAACCGTATAACAAACGAAATCTATAATTTTTTGAGAACTGAACACCCAAGATTGGCCCATATCTTCGGTATTCCGAAGATTCACAAATCAGTAGAGACACCACCATTCAGGCCGATCATTGCAGGTTCTAACTCTAAAACCTACAATTTGGGTGTAGCGATTGACCAGTGGACAAAACACATTTATGACTCAGTGCCGCATCTTATAAAGGACTCCTGGGAATTTCTGAGTAGGTTAACAGTTGATGTATGGTCAGAAGAAATAACTTTTTTGACAATAGATGTTCAAGATCTATTTTCTTGCATCCCATACACAACAGGATTGGAATATTTTGAGAATAGCTTAAAAAGGTATTCAGGATTGAGTTGGGACAAAATATCCCTTATTTTGGATATGATGGGGTTAATTTTGGACCACAACTACATTGAATTTGAAGGTGAATATTTTAGGCAAACTAGGGGAGTGGCTATGGGGGCATCTTGTGCCCCCATATTCGCTAACCTAGTTATGCTAGAATGGGAAAATCAATTTCTCTTTCAAAGTGAATTTTTCAAGAGCATCTCATTGTATTCAAGATTTTTGGACGACATCTTTATAATATGGAAGGGCCAAAAAGAAGATATTCCAAGATTTATTGACTTCATCAATTCTAGCACTGATTTCCTGAGATTTACACATAAAAAAGAACTTTTTGGGATAGCCTACTTAGACACATTCATTAGTACAACTTCACATGGATTCAGTTCAAAGATACATAGAAAAACTACGTTTTCCAACGACTACATTGAATTTGGTAGCTGTCATCCCAAACATATTTTTAAGAACATCCTGAAGGGACAGTGCATAAGGGCAGCAAGGATGTCCTCTACTAAGGACACCATGGAGAAAGAAATTGAAGGTATTGCAAAGATGTTTCTAGAGAGAAAATATCCGAGAGGGATGGTGGAAGAAGTAACGCTCTGGGTCAAAAAGAATTGGAACATCAAATATAAGTCCCTATTAGGTGTCCATCTTGAATCAAAGAACAAGAAGACATGTTCAGGAGTCAACAAAACAGTGTGTGTAATTAGATTTAACCCTTACTCAAATATTGTGAAAGACATCCTTAAAAGATATATGGGAATTGTTAACCTCCATTGATAACATCAAAACATACATAGGGACTAATTTGACCTGTGTATTTAAAACAGCACCAAATTTGAAAAAATTACTGGAGGTACAATCAATTAACAACAACAAAAACAACAAGAAGATTTGGAGTGGGACAAAAAGTTGTGGTAGTTGTAATTATTGTAAATACATTAATGAGAATAAGATCACAATATTGGACAATTTTTCAAAAACTAGAGTGAAGAGTCTTAGGGGCAATTGCAACAGTCAAAGGGTGGTGTACCTCGCCCTGTGTACCATCTGTTCAGCCTATTATGTAGGCAAGACGGAAAGGAAACTCAGGGCGAGGATATATGAACACCTATATAAAATCAGAAAAAAGGATACAAAGAATGCACTTAGCAGGCATGTATTAGACAAAGGACAAGAACATACATTCAAATTTTTTATAATAGACCAGGTGGAAATGACAGTATATGGGGGTAATTGGAAAACTTTTCTATCTTATAAAGAGAGTGAGTGGCAAATTATTTGTGACGCCACAACCCCCCCTGGCCTAAATGACTACATTAGCATTAAACCTTTTCTAATGTTGGACCGGGTTTGACCTTCTTGTGGTTACTCATACCCTTGGAGCATTTTTTATGTCTAATGCAACACATATATATACATTTTTTAAGTGTTATATAAAAAATTATTAGTATACATTTTTTAATTAAAGAAGGGAGACTATACAAATATGAAATGCCTATATGCCTATATAACAAATAAAATAAAATCTTTTGTATTGGTATTTAAGGTATATATTATAATTGTCAGGTTTGTTAGTAATGAATGAAATAGTTTTTAAATATTGAAATTTATATTCACATATTTAAAAAGTTTTTAATGTTTTTAAATTTTGAATAATTTTGGCCAAATAGAGTATAAAAGGGGTGTGTCAATTGGTAATGGTGGTTCTGAAGAAATCTGAGAGATCAGATGAAAGCGCTAAACCATCTACCTGAATGGAGTGTTTTGTGGTTTAAAAACAAATAAACCTGTGTTTTACGATAACGGAGTTTGTTTCTTCAAGCTGAAGTGGGTGTACGTGGAGTACTGTTGTTTTTACAGCTTTTTTCCTTGTTCGAGCAGTGGACCCGTTTTCTGGCTTTTTGGTATTCCATTTTCTTTAAGACTGACTCCACAGGTGAACCAAACAACACATCAGACTGTAAAGGAGCATCCAAAATCCTTGTCTTAACATGGTCAGATAAATTCTGATCCCTCAGCCAGGCGTGCCTGCGAAGAACTGACCCAGTGGCAGCCACCCTAGACGAGGCCTGTACAGCATCAAAACCACATTGTAAAGAATGCTTACCCACCTGTTCAGAGACATGTACCAAATCTTGTAATTCTTTACACTCAATGCCTTCCGCCAGAGCATCTACCTTAGACTTCAATTGAGAAAGAAGATAGTTTTGATATTTCAACATGTGAAACTGGCAATTCAAAGCCCTCATACCTAAGGTGGAAGAAGTATAGACTTTCTTTCCCCATCTATCCAAAGCTCTGGCCTCTTTATCTGGAGGAACCGGATTTTTTACAACAGAGGCCTTGACACCCTTTGGTCCCTGACTAACAGTTTCTGGGTCCGCCCTAGGACTCTTATAAAGATATTTATGAGCTTCAGGCACCCTGTAATACCTGTCCGGTTTAACAGGAGCAGGAGGCAAAGAATCAGGATTAAGTGAAGCCTCTGCAAACACATCTTCCACAACATCCAGAACAGGTGGTATAGCCAAAGGCCTATGCTGGGGTAAGAGCAAAAATTCCCTAAGCCTTTTCCTGGAATCAGAGAAGTCCTGACCTTCCCACTTAAAATGTTCCCTCATGGAATGAAGAGTCTCTGAAAAAGAAAAATCCTCTGGAGGAGAAGCAGAAGGAGTAGAATCATCCACATCAGAATCAGAATAAGGAGAATACTCCTGCAAGTCTTCAGCCGAAGACTCTGAAACATCCGAAGCCTGCTCAAAACTCCCCAACTCTGGTTCCACCCTAGGCCTCTTATCAGGAGGGGGCAAAGAACCTCTAATCAAAGTAATTAAATCTTCTGCCATTTTAAGCATGTGCTTCTTGGGCACAGATCCTGATGAACTGGGAGTGACACCAACAGAAGCTAAACCTGGCCTGCCTCTGGGAGAAGCCTTGGAAACCGAAGGAGAGGGCCTAACCACCTTAGGAAGGGAGGGGAGTACAGTAACCTGAGAAGCCCCTTCAGCCTGACCTGCCTCCTGAGAGGCCACATCCTGCAATATCAAAGTCTCCCCCTGGGACTCCAGAGAAGCCTCCGGCGGAACCACCGGTTCCACTGACGCCTCTAAAGAACCGGCGTCCAGTACGGACGACTCTTCCTGCCTGGGTTTAGCTGCTTTGTCTTTGCGCTTCTTCGAAGAAGCGGGCGTCGGAGCATCCGACGGCATATTATAATTGCACCGCTTCGCGAAGACCAACCTGGCACAATCTAACCTTCGCTTAATAGTGCGCTTATTGAACCTAGCACAAAAGCGACACCCAACAACGTCGTGCTCAGGCCCCAAACATGGAATACACAAAGTATGATAGTCCCTATGCGGTATCTGTTTCCCACAAGAAATACAGTTATTCACTTTTTCTGACATCCGGTAAACCACTGAGGCAAGAAAAAACTAAAATATTCCCAACGGGTACTTAGCCAACTTTGACTCGGTCTGAAACTCCGAATTCGAAAAATTTCAGAACGCCGAACGGCACTTGCAACGCTGCTTCTGCATCGGACCATGCGGCAAAAAAGACTGAGGATATGACGTCGGTCATGCGCATTTGTACCCTGACATCCTGATGTCAGTCTTAAGCGCCTTGACCGACGTCAGCCTAATACTTTGATATTCGGGCCGACCGAGGACAGCGGACTACCCAAGTGTAAGGACCGCAGCAATGTGAGATGAAGAACATCTTATTTATTGACTCACAGATTGACTTAAATACATTCAACTGTCTATCACTACCTAGTCCCAAAACACCTATTCTCTTTGGAATTCCAAAGATCCATAAATCATTGGAAGATCTACCCATGCGTGCTTTAGTTGACGCAAGACAATCGATTACTTATCCCTGTGCTAAGCTAGTGGACTCAATCCTTAAAAAATAAATCTTACAAGAGAAGCAGATTTGCAAGGACTCTTGGTCATTTTTAGCTGAGGTTTAATAAACTTGAATACAATGACGAGTACAATTTCTTTTTAGTAGATGTGTGTGATTAGTATACATCAATACCACATAGAACAGGGATTGAATGGGTCATTGACTTTATGACCAAGAAGGAAGCACCTGCTGAAGAGATCAGACTAGCAGAAGTGTTATTAGAAATTGTATTAGAAAACAATTTTTTTCTGTTTGACAGTGAGTACTATCTACAAAAGATTGGGGTTGCCATTGGTTCACCATGTGGTGCCAGTTTTTCTAACATGGTAATGGCACACTGGGAACATCAACACATCCTGGGTAATGACACTATCTACAAGAATATTTTCTTTTACACTCGTTTCCTGGACGACATTTGTATAATACTGAAAGGTGACAACCAAAAAGCTTGTGCATTGTTAACTATTTCAGTAACAGTTTGTTTTCTGAAATTTACAAGTTCATTTAATGAAGATAAAATGAACTACTTGGACATCAAATGAAAGAAGGACAGAGTTAACCAGAGGTACACATCCTGTACATACAGGAAAGAGACATACTGTAATACTTTCTTGCACTTTTCCAGCTTGCACCCTTGACATCAAAGAAATCTGTCCTTAAGGGCCAACTGATGCAAGTTGCTAGAATGACAAGTGAAGAAAGTAGATTTGTAGAAGAATGTGTAATGTTAAAACACGTTTATACACAGGGGGTATACTGAAGCCTTTTTGACCGAGGTGATCACTGAAGTTCACATGAAACGTGAACTAGGAGTGTTCACACCTATTCTACACCACGATGACAGAGGTGGCCACAACATTTGTCCAGTAGTTCCTACTCCTTCTACTTGTTCTGAAACAACCCTGAACCTAGTGGTTAGCAGGCATGGGGACAACATTAAACCAAAATATTCCCTCAGTTTTACCACTACTTATACAACTGAAGCAAATGTAGTGAGGACAATTTTAATGAAAAACTAGGCCTTAATGAAAACAGATAAAGCCTTATTACAAAAACTGGGACCCCTACCAGTGATTACGTACAGAAAAGGGAGAAACTTAAAGAGTTTAATCGAAGGTGGGCTGTTAAGCATGAGTAGAAGCCCAGGAATGTATAAATGTGAATCCTGTAACCAATGTAAGATTACGGAGACCGGTCAGAGTTTTAAAATTGGTACACTAAAATTTAACATCAAACACAGACTTAACTGTAATTCTAGGTCTGTGATTTATGTGGCCCAATGTCAAACCTGCCCAGCTTTTTACATTGATAAAACGGACCGTAAACTGAGAGAACGTGTGTATGAACACACATCAGCAAGAACAAAGAGGACAACACCTTAGCTTGCCATTGCAATGAATGTCCATCACATAAATTTAAATTTAGGGCCAATGACCATGTGGCCATGGACATGCGAGGGGAGCCTACATCACTTCTCTTAGAGAAATTAGAACTAATGTGGTAGCTAAGAGTAAATGCGTCTTGCCCCCCAGTATTGAAGGATCTTTGCTCTTTAGCATGTGTCCTAAAACTGAAAAGTTTAGAAAGATGAAAATTAAATATTTAGGACTAGCTCATTATTTAGGTTTTATAACTACAGTTATTTAAGTCATGAAACAATTGTTTTTTATGCTTCCTTCAAATGTGTTTTTTATACACAAGTGTCTCATATATATATATATATATATATATATATATATATATATATATATATATATATTTTTTTTTTTTAATTAACAGTCATTATTGCTGTTTTTTATACATATATATATATATATATATATATATATATATATATATATTTATTTATTTATTTATTTTTTTATATACTACATTTTACTTGCAGGTAACATATTTATATATATACATACATATAGTTATGAGTATTTGATTTACAGCATATAATTACACCTTTTAATTCATGAATAGCTGAGCACTACACGGTTGTTTGGATGCACTTTACCCTAGGGTTATAGAGCTTTAAAAGTTAAACGGCTCAAATCACATGTTTAATTGATTGTACTTGGTGTGATTTATAAGAGAGTACTTTTAATTGTGTTGTGTATCTGATGAAGTTTAGCCAGAGTGCTAAATGAACAGTGCTTCATTTTACTTGTGTTTTTTTTTATTTTTATCTTGTACAATAAAGAGGGGGTCTGGCCAACTGAGAAGACCTTTGTTTTTTGGAATTAACAAATATCAACATGTTGTGACCATGCTCCGAGGATTACCCTACAACGCACTAAACCCACCATAAAGTGATACTCTGTTTTTTTATTCAACTATTGCAGTAACTGTATTTCATCACTTGGTGACAGTAGTGTTAACATACTGATGTCTCTTTCACAGTATTTATTTTGTAATTTATTGATGTATAGTTATATCTGTTAAATGATATATATATATATATATATATATATATATATATATATATATATATACCAACTTCATAGATATTTGATCATCTATTATATTAACTGATACATCTGATAAATATTTTTAAAAAATGTTGTCCTATGTAGCTTTTTCCTGCATGATTTCCTTTATACGTGTCTTGGGTTCATTATAGTTTATGCACTGAAAAGACACCTGGTCTGCAATTTTCCATTTGTCATTTTCAGTTGAATGCATTATTGAATATGGTTGAAGGGTGTTGTTTTTTGCTTGTGTTTTGTTTAGCTACTCTCTCACTCTCTCTCTCTCTGGATATATGTATATATATATATAAACATATTTACATATTTACATATACATACATATACCAACTCCAAAATTGCATTACAGAGGGAAAGGGCAAATTTCCAAATTCTTGCCAGTCTGCAACCTTGCTCACAAAAAGCTAATATTCTATCAACTGATGTATAATCAGCTGTGATTAATTTTCCCTTACTTAGCCCAATACATACCTGCTAACGGGTATGGGGTGGGAGTGGGAGGCTTGCGACTCCAATGTTGGAGTTTTTCTGATAACACATTTTACTTTAATCATTTATCCATCAACCTTCTCACATTTTCCTGAAAAATCATATACCCATTATTTACATAAAAATGTGCTTTCAGCTAAATGAACCAGATCCACATAATATATATATATATATATATATATATATATATATATATATATATATATATATTTAGGGAAGTAAATATTGTGGGAAGAAATAGACAAGGAATTGTTATGGCTAGGCTTGTATAGGCCCTAGGGCCGATAGCCTAGTAACAACCGATGAACCTATGACCCTACACACACATATATATACATCTACACACACACACACACACACACATATATATATATATATATATATATATATATGTGTGTGTGTGTGTGTGTGTGTGTGTGTGTGTGTGTGTGTGTGTGTGTGTGTGTGTGTGTGTGTGTGTGTGTGTGTGTGTGTGTGTGTGTGTCTGTGTGTCTGTGTGTGTGTGTGTGTGTGTGTGTGTGTACATATATAAGTTGTTCCTTTTGCTAAACTTCTTGGGGTCACTATTGATGAACATCTCAAATTCGACACCCATATTCAGCTAAAGATTAAGAAAACACATCAGAAACTTGGCATGTTGTACAGGAACTCCCATTTTCTATCCCCTTCTACAAGACAGACCCTCACCTCCACCTACTTACTACCATCTTTGATGTATGGTGCCCCTCTGCTAATCAACCTATCTTTCTCTATCTCCTCTAAACTGGAATCCTGTTACAACAGAGTCTCAAAGTTTGCCACCAAGTCCAAGTACTCTACCCACCACTGCATACCTCTCCACCTACTGCAATGGCTAGAACTTCCCAACTACCTGGACTACCTCCAAATCACTACAGCCCACAAACTCATTTTTAAACCCACTAAGTGCCCTGCACTTACTAACATCTTAGCACTATATACCCTTCACAGAACTCTTAAGATCTGCTCACCAAAATCTCATTTCTGTATACAAACCAAACCGTCCCTCATGTCACCTTCTCCTATCCTTTTCCTTAGCCAAAAAATAGAACTCTCTTCCTCCCTCTCTAAGAATTTCTGAAAAACTTTGATTACTTCAAAACCCAGCTCCATTCCTACCTCTCCAGTAACAGGAAATGCACTTGCACTTGCACTCTACCTACCTAATCCTGCCTAATACATACGTATACATACAAAGTACCTTCCACCTTACCCAATAGGAGTTCAATCTTATTTACTGTTTTCTTATAAATGTTTCTTTCATAGCATTCTCAGAAGATTTAAAACCTCAGTATAATGGTGACTCTGTATTATCGACTTCTAATTGCATTTACATGTAAATATGCTATGTTTTACTACATCATTTTTACTAATTGTTTAATTGTTACTATGTCTGCTATGTTCTGTGGAGCTTTTCTCCCCGGGCCTCCACTGAAAATAGGCTCCTTGAGCCCAGTGGACCCGGTCATCAAACTGAAAATAAATAAATAAATATATATATATATATATATGTGTATGTATATATGCTCCACCTCAGGTACAATGTTAGACTCCCTTAGTGATCATCTCTCAATCTATATGACCAGACATCTCACATATGTGTGTGTATATATATATATATATATATATATATATATATATATATATATAGATATATATATATATATATATATATATATATATATATATATATGTATATATACACACTCCACATCAGGTACAGTGTCAGACATCTATATCACCAGGCATCTCACACATCCATTTAAACAGCATATTTATAAAATTACTCATAGCTTTTCTATGTTTAACTCAGAAATGTTCATTACTACACAACAATCTATTAACTGGAACTTCCAAAAAAATCCTCCCCATATACAATGCAGTAAATGAATTCAATATAACTTTTCTAAATATGCTAAATAGCCTTGCACCTCCTAGAAGGAAGAGAATGGAAACAAATAAAGCAATTTGGCTATCTAAAAGAAAACAGAATGCTAAGGCAGGACAGAGAAAAAGTGTGTAAAGATTGGCAAAACTATGTAACATCTCAGTATCTTGAAAACTTTAGAATGCTTTTCAATCATACTAAAAAAGCAAATAAATGAAGACAGAAAACTATACTTTACTAACTTTCATCATAATATTAAACACAACCATAAAAATGTTGGCCATCCATTAATCTTACATCATAGGTTCATAGGTGTGTACTACACTAATGGCCCTGGAGCGTTTACAAGCCTAGCCGATAAGATTACCCTGGCATTGTGCCATCCGACCTTAGTTCCCAGTGCCTCTGTCGAGTAGAGCCACTGGAGTGATCTCCGGAGTGAATTTTCTATTTCCCATCCACTCAGCAAGATTTCTCTTGAAGAGGGCCAGTGAGGTGCTCTGTTTGACATTCCATAACATGGGCAGTCTCTGGGTTATGTACCTGTCCCTCCAGCACGTTCTGTTGATTGTGGTAATGAGGTTGAGGTCTCTGGAGCGTGCGGTGCAGAGGGATTGGGATTTCTTTAAATGTAACATTTCTAACAGCCATGGTCACACATGGCTTTGTAAGTCAAGCAGAGATTGCCTCTTAGTATGCGATATGAGACAGAGAATAGTTGGGAGTTTTTTGAGTCTGTCCATATAGGACAGGTGTTTAAGGCCTAGGATCCTCTTTGTGAGGTACTTTTGTGGCCTGTCCAATTGTTGCAGGTGTCTAGCGAGGTACATGCCAAATGGGGCATTGTACTCGATGACTGGTCTAATGAGGGAAGAGCAGAGAAAGACAATTACTTCTTTTTTTCCTGGATGCAAAACCCTTAGTAATGAGATGTGCCTCATAGAAGGACATTCTGACCACAGTGACAATGTGGTGGTCAAAAGAGAGGTTGCTGTCAACCTGTGTTCCCAGATCTCTTATAACACCTTCTGTGTTCATTGGACTACCATCGATGTGGTAATTCATGGAAACTGGGTTTTTCCCAAAGGGGATGATGACACATTTTTTGGCACTGAGCTTAAGGCCATGGTTCTGACATCAGTCGTTGGTCTCAGTGAGGCATTTCTGTAGGATGTTAACATCACTTGGGGAGTTAATAATAGGTCCCAACTTGCAATCATCTGCAAACCTCGTCAGCCAGAGTCCCTTCGTATTGGCCTGGACTTCAGAGAAGTAGATACCAAACAGGAGGGGACCCAGGGCTGAACCCTGTGGGACTCCACTCATGACTGGTCAGCAGTCTGACTTGGAGTCAGCTACTTTCACATTGTGGGTAATATCTGTGAGCAAGGTTGCAACCCACCTAGTGATATAGGGGTTGATTCCTAGCTTAGTGGGTTTTTCTATGATTCCTAAGTGGAGAATGGTATCAAAGGCCTTGGCCAAATCAAGGTAGGCTGTATGAACCACCTTGCCTTCATCCATAGCTCTGGTGACTGACTCAAATAAATTGACCAAGTTGAGCAGGCATGATCTACCCTTCACAAAACCAAACTGTGTGGGATACAGAGTTTGGAGATTCCCTATATCCTTGTTTATTAGGTCCATGATGATGTGTTCCATACCTTTGCATGTCAGACTCATCAGGCTAATGGGGCAATAGTTCCCAGGGTCTGTTGTCATTCCTCCTTTGTGGAGAGGGATGACTGCAGCAGTGCACCATTCGGTAGGGACAAAGCCTGAAGTGAGGCTGTGATTGAACAGGACACACAGGTGAGGTGCCAGTTCAATCTTTAGTTCATGTAAAACACACCCAGGGATATTGTCAGGTCCCTTAGAAGCTGTATTCTTGTCCTTGGACAGTGCTGTTTTAATGGGTGCAGCAATAATACTGGGTGCCTGGCAATCTACTGGTATTGTGATTGGTCCTTTGTGGGGGGGTAAAGTTGGTAATGAATCTGTCGGTCAGTATATTGGAAATATCTGTTGGCTTGGTATAGGAAGTAATATTGTGCAGTAGCTCAAAGCAAATCTGGGTATTGTCATGGAGATTCTTTACATAACTGTAGAAAGCCTTGTGGTTGTCTTTACTATCTTCTGCAATTCTATTTTTATAGCTAGCTTTAGAGGATTTAATGAGGGATCTCAACTTTTTGTTGAGGCTGATATGGGAGTTTTTCCAGCCTTGGGACTTCACCTTATTCTGCATCAGTTTTCTCCATCTGTTGTAGAGTTTGTTTATGGCAGGGGACCACCAGATTGGCTTCCTTTTTGTGGAGGAGAGAGTCTTGGTTCTATTGGGTATGACGAGATACATGCATTTGTGTACATGTTCATACAGTGCACTGGTGTATGATTCAGTGGTCATGCAACTATTCTCTATTTGCATGGCCAAAACTTCAACCCAAACCCCTCTCCTGAAAACACACCACTCGAAACTGCAGCAGTTCGACTTTTATTTTATAGATATGACAGCATTACTAACCAAAGATTCTTCAATATCTAATCCCAACCCTGGCCAACAGTCATATATCACCACATCCACTTTCACTCTCAAACCTGTGCCTACATCCTAAATAAAACTACTCTTAAACAGATTTAAACCATGCGCTACTTCAGCTGATGACCTTCCAAGTGAGTACCTAAAAATATCAGCCAATAGTATTGTCTATCCTGTCTCAGTCCTTTTAAATAGGACAATCCAGGAATAACATGTTCCCTCTCTCTGGAAAAAGTCATGCATTATCCCTCTCCACAAAGAAGGAAATTCAACAGACATTAATAACTTTAGACCTATAGCAATCTTATCTCCCCCTGCCAAAATACTTGAGAAACATATTCAAAAACGATTTCTAGACTATCTCCTGCAGGAAAAACTCCTATCCCTTATACAACATGGCTTCCTTCCTTCCCATAATACTAGCACTTCCCTTCTAAAATATATCAATACAGTCAATAAAGCTAGAGATAACAGCAACCTAGTCTCTTCCTTATTTCAAGACTTGTCTAAAGCCTTCAACATAGTTTGTCACAGCAAACTTCTGCTTCCAAGATCCACAGTAGGTCTGTCTCAGCCCACCCGTCTGTGGTTCAAAAGCTACTGTCCAATAGGTATCAGGTAAAATCACATGCCATGCTTTCCCATTACCTCCCAGTCACCACTAGTGTACCACAGGGCTCTGTCCTTGGTCCTGTTGTCTTTAACATTTTTACCAACTCCCTCTGTACATCCACACAACAGGTCACCCTAATGCAATACACAGATGCTTCCACTCTGACAACACGGTACACCTCCAAACAATTACTCAAGAAGCTTTAACAGTCACTGAAACATGCCTTTATAACTCACAATTCTGTCTGAACACAAAAAAGACAAAACTACTACTTTTTCCCCCGAAATCCCTCTCTCATGAAAAAACAAAATTAAAGTCCTCTCTCGACGATACAAGTATACAAGAACTTTTCATAGCAAATTATTAGGAGTGATAGTGGATGATAATCTTACATTTGACCTGCATATGCAAAACTGCATAAGAAAAACTCATCAAAAACTAGGATGCTCTACACAGCCAAAAACTTTCTCACCGAAACAAATAAAACTACACTTGCCACTACTTATCTATTCACCACACTTCTTTACGGCACTTCCATCCTCACTAACTTCCCGACTTCACAAAAATTAAAACTTGAACAATTCTATAATAAAGTCACTAAATTTGCAGTAAATACCCCTTTCACAACCCACCACTGTATAGCAATAAAAAGCCTAATTTGGTTAGAACTGCCTCATAAACTAACATATACACAACTTCATTCCACCTATAAAATTATCCATTATCCATCTGCCTGTCCAGCACTTAAAAACATTTTACACAACTGTGTTCCCAGTTGGTCATTGCAATCCAGTGTCCAAACACTCCTGTCTGTTTACAAACTTATCAAATCTGCTGGGCATTGCCTGTGCTTGTATAAGGTTGTTATGGCCTGGAACTCCTTACCTGTATCCATCAGGTCAGTACCCTCCCTCCCATTTTTCAAAATCACTGTGAAAGATTTCCTAGCTAAAATCTGGCTGTTCTTGCTGAAAACCAGGATAAACTATATCCCTAAATGTGAACAAGTACCTTTTCATTTCTTATATATCCTTACTCTCCCTTTTACACTTACTTCCTAACTTCTATCACATTCTCTTCCCTGACTTTCTCTCTAAAAATATCATAAGCCCATTTTTTTATTTACTTCATATTATGATTCCTGTTTGTATTAGAGTAACTTACCTTTAATTTCTCTACAAACTGTATAAAATTTATATAAATATTAAATGATTGTCATATAAATTGTATTGATTCCTAACCAATGCTTTTTATTTTATGTATAATTTGTTATTATTTTTATTTAAACTACAGATGTTTTTGTTTTGTTTTTCAAGATTTGTAAAGTTATTTTTCTTAAAATGTTTTGTAATAATTGGAGCTTTTCTTCCCAGGTTTCCACTGAAAATGGGCTTCTACCCAGTCGGATCAGGTAATCAAAAAATGTCAATAAATATATATGTATGTATACTGGAGGGAAGCGCAAACCAATATAAAGAAAATGCACTTCATTTTTGCACTTTCCAGTTAGGACAGCCTCTAAACTATCCAAAACATCTTATGTAATTGTATAGCTACATGGTTCTAGGAAAGCCATCGTATTTATAGTCAAAGTTTGGCCTTTTCTACCAAGCAGTATCAGTGCCAACGATCAGTAATTCTTTAAATCAGCATAATAACAAGAGCAACAGTATACTACTTTTTATATGTTTCATCCTTCAAGCAAGAATACTTCTTTTTACAGACCAGTTCATTGACACCCTTCTCTCCTTCTTGTTTCTTCTTTTTTTTCAGGCCCAGAATTTATCCCTTGTCAACCTCCTAGAACTGCTTTTCAAATCTAGACTCCCTCTTAAGCCAACTTCTCAGCAATACCTGTTCCTCTCTTTACACTAACTCTGTGTGTGTTTATCTGTGCTGCGAACATAAGAAATCTCCTCTTCTTTTTATAAATTAAAAGGCATTGAAGTCTTTTTATGAGTTTTAACCTTACCCTCTGTGTATAGTTGAAATCATTTCTTACAATAAATTAGTTTCAGACCACTTCACAAGCACTGACAGGTTAGATTATTTGTTCAGAGTTGAACAGAAGGCAAAAGGAGGCTGTGGGGATCAAACCATAGACTACAGAAGGTATCTTGTTAGCAGCCCATAGCTTTAGTACTGCACAATAAAGCCCACAGCTAAGAAGGGTTTAGTTAAATAATGCCAGTCACTGCCTTATAAGTATCTAGGCTAACAACCATTAAACCATTCTTCCTACTCTTAACTAGTTGCATTCCGGTTTCAGTTTCTGAATGTCATTTAAGGTCCACCTCCCTATGATAAATCCATACATATTTAAATGCATTAACTGCAGAAGGGACAATGCTATAGAAGCTGACAACTAGTCAAGAACTAATTCTAGTCATAATTTAACATCAAAATTGGGTGATGAATTAGAGGCGCCATCTTAACCTTTCTTTCTTTGGTAGATCTGCTACCACTTCCAGTTTTGCAAAGACAGAACCTCTCATTCTTGAATTAATATAACTTTATCATGTGTGAAACACATCTGCCCTTTTAAAATCTCTAAACACGTGCAAGTAAACCATCACTTCCTGGAGTTTTCCAACCCACTCGATCTGCCATACTCTCCTACACATCCTCTTGTGTAACTAGTAGGGTCAATAAAGTTACCTGATCTAGCAGAATTTTATTCAAATATAAATCTATTTCTTGTTTGTACTACTCTCAATAAGTCCCTGCTTCATACAAGGATTGACAGTATGTACGGTAAGTTTCCACTTTTGCCACGTTGTCTCACATTCTCTGCTGATCTGACTTACCATGTTATCACTGAAATATTCCTATTTATCCTCTGTTTGCTTAATTGTAGACAGTCACAGAAGTATTTATCTTTCAATGGCACACTATAAAATTGCAATTTCTTATCAAGATTTCAATATCTTTCCTAACTTTCAGAATCTCCTTTTCAGCTCGCCTTCCCCCAACCTCCTTTTTAGATAATCTAATTGTTTGCTTTTAGTGCATAACTCTTCCCTTCTCTTTCTCCAGATATTATCTGCATGACATTTAACAGCAAATCTATTATCCTTAAATTTATTCCATTGGGGTACTGATAATTCTAGACATAACTCAACAGCCTTTAACTTTTTAACTCTTTAAACCATATACCAGCAGTTTTACTCTCTCCAACTACACTCCTGAGAAACACCAATGTTTCTCATTTTAAATCTTAGCCATAAAAAAATGTGAAACCTTGCAGGGATGGATGTATACATCAATAAAGATTTAAAATGTAAAAATTCATGGCATTTACAAGCCATGTAGCTGAAACAATGGCATGTCCTTAATGGATCATTTGAGTATATCATAGGGGGCTCTACTATAGAAGGTTTTAGGTATTACACAATGAAGACTGTAGCTTAGCTGGGAGTTTCCTGGAGTTTTTACCCAATGGTTTGTCTATGTGCCAGTTTTACCCTGCGGTTTAGATAAAAAAGAAGGACGTGCCACAACCTCTTTTACTAGATAACCATGTCTTACATTTATGTATATTTTTTCATTTCTTGATGTTGAATGAAATCTGTCAAAATAATAGAAAGAGGGATGGCCTGTGGGATGGCTTAAGGGACATGTACGATCCGACACAAAGGGACAGCCACTAGCAGAGATGAAAATGGAAGTGAAGTTTCAGGTCTGACATAATAAAAGTTGACAATACTCTGGCTTTAAGTAAGGGCCACTGTTTTAAAATACAACACAAAATATATTCCTAATCAAGCCAATTTCACAGTATGTGGCTCTTTAGGACTCATTACTGTACTGCAGGTGACTATTAGCATCCTTCTCTAAATGTTATTAGCAACCTCATGTTGTTGTTGTTGTTCTTCTTCTTTCTGATTTTCCTGGTTAGGTGTCACCACAGTGGAACTCTGGTCCGCTAATGATTGGCAGTAGATTTTTACGGTGCTGTGGTGCCAGCTCGACGCCCAACCTTCAACGAAGGCACGCCCATTCACGCATGTCTTTCGAATGCCACTCGACTGCAGGGAGGACATGCAGACTCCACACAGATGGTGCTCCAGCCGAGAATCGAACAGGAGAACCTCTTGCTGTGAGGTGACAATACTACTGCTGCACCACCGTGGCTTAGCAACCTCATACTACCCCTAAAGTTACCTGTGAAGTCTCCAGTAGCAGGTAGGCAACTGAATATTGTCACTCTTCTTGCCTCCATACAACATTTCATGTTATAAAAACCCTGCTCATCAGTCTAGCTACCACCAAAAGACAAGTACTCATCACCAGAAGCATCAACCCACTAGAGTGAGAGTTTATGTTGCTTCTGAGACAACATACAATAACAGAAGGAGACACTTTTCCTCCAACAACATATGCATTTAATTATTTGTGTATTATTTTGTTTTTGTTAATGGCTTATTAAAGATTACTTTAATTCTATGTTTAGTTTTACTTGTTATTTTTGATACTGTTATTTATTACACCTTACTAGAGATTAATCAGTTTTTATTATTTCTATTTATATATTTGGATACATTCTATTTAAAGGTGTGGGAAAATGTTGATTGTTAATGGGAAATAACAGAGAGGTATTTGGGATTTGAACATGTCTAGCTAATTGAACAGATAGTTCTATCCAAGTTATCAGATAATTGACTTGGTAGTGGTGACTTGGATATTTTATTTCTGGATCCAGGAAATGTTAGCTGGAGTTCTGTCAGGAACTGAAAGAACTGTATAGCAAGCTCTTGATTGAAACATTTAGAAGAAATACGCCCATTAGCAATACCTAGCACATTTAGCCACTCTTGGACCTTTCTCGGAACTAGTACCGAAAGAAGTTGATATAAAAAGGAAGAAGGTAAAAGAAGGGATAAAGGAATATAATAGAAGGGTATATATAGTTAACAGCTAATTTGTGGCATAATACCATCATGAGCCTGCCTACCAGGACAAAGGGGACAAGGGAGGTATGGACAAGGATGGAGGCAGATGAAGGGAAGGTGTATGATGAACTTACTCAGTGAAAATAGGTTTTGGGAGGTGAAATAAAAAAAAATTAGTTTGTTTTCTTTTTTCAAGTTTTGTAAGATGTTGGATGACCTTCTAAAGTCCGATGATGGACTGTTACAAGCATTATACTTTGGTGTTTAACAGTTATTGCTGGTAATTCGATTAAAACCCTCCCCAATTCAAGTCTTTACTGACTTCACCTATGTATATGATACGATTGTGGCGGGCAAGAAGGGCTTACAGGAACCCATGTCAATTATGTAAGAATACCACCCAGGCCCATCACACTATGCCCACACATCACACTCACACATAAATAATTCTTGATTCAGTTATATGAATATACTCTCAGAGATTGGAAGATCATGCCACTTTTATTAGTTACCTTAGATGTGGTTAATCTGGTTTCCCACAATACCCTAATGTTTAAGGTGTAACAAGTTTTTTTTTAAGTGTAATAATGTGTAAAACTCTTCCTGTTAAGGCGGTGGAGTTGATTTCTTTGTTTATGGAAACAATATTATTTAACAAGCGTGTTCATGTTTGGTGATTTTGTTTTTCCCAAAGATGGTGTAGCAAATGGGGACCCCCTGTGCCAAATTGCAAGAATGTTGTGTACCTAGCTAGGTGCACAGCATGGTGTCTAGTGTCCATCATGACTTTTGCATTTAGTATAAATTTATGTCCAGTTTGTGATAACTAGAGGACATGTGATTTTTTGATTTGATTGAAAAACTTTATTTACTATATAAATGTGTAATGAGAATGTGGTATATTGTAACTCCCTGAAACCCGAATGGGTGAAAGCTCTCACTGTGTCTCTATTTATATATTTATTCAAGTATCGTTGATTGCATTGGACTACATTGTTTGACTGTGGACATTTAGTTATTCTATTTATTTATTTTGACATTTGTTAACCAGGTTAGTCTGACTAGGCAGAAGCACTTTTTTAGCAGAGACCTGAGGAGAAAAGCTTCAACAGTACAAGAAACGAACAGTAAATAACATGGTCAATTAAATCAGATAGATAATGAAAAAACTAAATAACTGGAACAAACGTTAAACCAGATAGATAATGAAAAAACTAAATAACTGGAACAAATGTTAAACAAGATAAGTAATGAAAAAACTAAATAATTGGAACAAATGTTAAACCAGATAGATAACGAAAAAAACTAAAAAATAACTGGAACAAATGTTAAACCAGATAGATAACGAAAAAACTAAATAACTGGAACAAACGGACACAATGTCTGGAGGAACTCCACCACAAATGATTAGCGCTTTCTGATGAAGTTCTAGTTATATTAAAAGAGAAAATTAAATCGCTAATCATTTGTGGTGGAGTCCCTCCAGTTGTTGTGTCTGTTTGTTTCAGTTATTTAACAAGGAATTGTTACAAGAGAATCAAGAGTATATAAGAACTATCAATAAATAACAAGGTCAATTGAAGGTGAACACAATTATATATAAAATGTACACAGTACAAATGTCAGAAGTAAATCAGACAAAAAACAGCATAATGAGAATGTACAATATGTAAGAGATAATAGAGTACAGGCAGTTTACATGTGGCTTATGCTGTTTAGAGTTAGATTACGTTGTGGGTCTCTTCCTCTTCTTTCTTATTAATTTGCTCTGTTATTTTTCTTTGCTTCACAAGTATTTTTTTCTATTTATTTTTGGTGTGTTCATGGATTAAAGCATGTTATCTGAAATATTTTTGATGGGAGATTATGAAAAACATTGTGTTAAATAAAGCTGAATGATTTTAAATATGTGGTTATTTTAAGTTAGGTCCATGGATCATGTTACAAATGTGTGTTGGTAAGTCCCTGTTGGGAACTCCGTGATATGGAATTTCCACAGCTTTCATTTAAAAAGAGATTCTTTTCTCTGTCTTAAGCATCAGTTCTCCTACCTGTGGATGCAAGAACTGAGATATACGTCAAGTCACATTTACCTTGACTCTGAGGGCTTCCATAAGCCTATCCGGATGTTCAGCTTTATGTATCCCTAGTGTCAAAACTCACAGTAATCCAAGTGCTCTTATTTTGATATTGTATGGTATTTACGGAATTGCTTGCACACTTTCTTTTTCAGATTTACTGAAAAGAAGTTCACCTTTTCATCCAGCCCTTTTAAAAATAGACATTCGTCGTACATCCCCTCCGAAATGGGTAAAAACCTCCCAGACAGCCATGCTATGGTGGATCACTTTTCTTATAAATCTCAGCTATAAAGGAAGAGGATTTTAAATTGATCTGCTCTACAAAGAGGTACAACTTTTCATACATGCATTTTCAAAGTGTATGCAGTCTCAAGTAGCCTTTGTCAAAAATTTAACATTTTGTCATACTCCAGGGAACTCTATCCCATGCAAACTTTCCACAAAATATGTTTTCCTATACAGATTTATAAACAAAAGATACTCCTTTGCATATGCCCATTCTAACAAGGGGATCTCCTTCATCGATATATCTTCTCTGAAAAGGGGTGGTCTTTTATCCATAGCCATTTGCAGATGGTGGTAGCAACATTCAGTTCTTTTGCAAACAGGCTGACCTTTTTCATACTGCTTATACAGATACGACTGTCAGAATGTCCTTCTGCAAACAGATCATGTCTATCATTAGGGTCTATATTAGAAGACTGAATGTTTAGGTGGTCGAACACCTAAACATCGATCTTCTAATATCGAAAGGAAAAAACGGTGAACGGCCGATTTAACTTAATTTAGATGTAAAGTAATGTTTTTTGTGTTGTGGCTGAGGGATGTGTTTTTCTGGGACGTTTGACACTGTGCAGTTCGATATTAGAAGATCGATGTTTAGGTGTTCAATCACCTGAACAGTTGGTCCTCTAATATAGACCCTTTTATTACAAGCCCTTGGTGAGGGGTATCTGTGTTATCATTCACATCTTCTACAAATGGGAACATCTTCCCATACAGTCCATCTGTATTGAGTTGTACCTGCTAATAAAGCCTGTCTACAATGAGATATGGACTGGATATTGATAAATAGATCAGTACAATCCAGTGACTCTGACAGTCTGAGTCACCACCTACCAATCTTTATGCTAAAACAATGTACATGTCAGGCTAAACCTACAATCTACCAGCTAATTAGAAAAAAAGCTTGAACCCCACTTACTTCATTATTACTCTAAAAATCTGTACTTGGATAACACTCAAGATCCTTAACCTTAACAAAGCAGTTAATTACTTTAACTCTGCAATTCTAGACATTCTGAACTCACATACCCCGCCCAGAACCATCAAAATTAAAGCCAAATTTGCATGATGGCTCAGTAAAGAAACTAGATCCTTATTGAAAGCTAGAGGCAGAATTTGGGACCAGTGGCATAAAACTGGATCTCAAGCCTCTAAACAATTATACTCAGAGCTAAAAAGTAAAGCAAAGAAATTGATCAAACTAGATAAGATCAACTACTATCACAGTATACAAATAAAAGCATCTAAACAATCCTCAAAAATTCTGGTCAGCCATTAACAACATTCTCCTACCTGGTAAAGTTGGTACACCCTCTCCAACCACAACAAACTCCTCAGAGAATAAAGCCACAGAATTCAATAAATATTTCACTGAATCTATTCTCACCCTAACCAGACCTCAACTATCCCCCACCCCCAAAAAAAACACCTAAATCAAACAATAACTATGACAGCTTCACCCTACAACCTGTTCCTATTGAAATGGTTAAAAAACTTCTAAAAAAATTAAAACGCACAACATTAGCCTCAGACAAACTACCAGCTGATTTTCTAAGAATTGCTGTTGATGCAATAGCCTATCCTGTAGCCATTCTTATTAACAGATCTACATCTGAAAACCTAGTCACCGATATCTGGAAAATTTCCAATATAATTCCATTCCACAAAGGAGGTAATTCAAAAGAACTGAGAAACTATCACCCCATAACCATTCCTTCCCATCTATCTAAAATTCTAGAGAGGTGTATACATACGAAATCATGGAATACCTAAATATTCGCACCATTATCTCACCTGTCACCCACACTAAACTACTTGGGGTCAAAATAGACTGTAATATGAAATTTGATATTCACATCTCCCAAACCATAAAGAAAGTCCACAAAAAAATGTGTGTCCTAAACAAAAATAAGCAATTCCTCACAAGTACAACTAAAGAAACAATAACATGCACACACCTCATCTCAACGCTTACCTAGGCTTCTCCAGTTCTCACTAATCTAAGAAAAACAAGAAAAACTGACACTGCAAACCTTGACTCATGTTACAACAAAATGATCAGGTTTGCCACAGAAATTCCTCATAGGTCTCACAACTTAAATGGTTAAAATTACCACAGCTCATCCTTTATAACCAACTTACTCTAGCCGATAAAATTTCTGTATCACCCCGAAAAAACCCTGCTCTAAAAATAATACTTCATCCCTACACTAGTAACAGAGTGCTACGCTCCAGTAATAAATGACTCCAGAATGTAACAAAAGCCAATAATTCAGCAGGTGAATCCCTCTACTCGAATTTTATAACCAGAAGATGGAATCCCTCCAACCTAACAACCACAACCTCAATAACACAATTCAAAAAAATCTTTAAAAACTCATCTGGCCGATACATGGCTCTGCTCTTGTGCCACTCCTGGCTAGCACAATTCCACAATATAAAACTACTCTCCTTTCTGTCCACAACTATGTTTTACACTTACTAACTAGTAGCTGTCTACTTTCTCCTTCCTCTATTAGTAATTCCACAGTGCAGGCCACAGAACCTCCACAGTTAATCGACTTATCTCATGCATGACTTCACATCCGTTTCTCTGACTAATGCTATGTAGGGAATGTTTTATATCTCTCAGACTGATATGTGTGATTGACCACAACTGGTACATTTCCAGAATCTTGAAACCTTCAATTACTTTTAAAACAGTACATAATGATTATCATGTTTTAAAATTGTATGTCACTATATCTCTTCCTGATATCATGACTCTTTTCCTAAATTGTAAAACTGAATATATATATATATATATATATATATATATATATATATATATATATATATATATATATATATATATAAATTACCTCTGTATATGAAATTGTGTATCCCTTGACCATTGTAATAATTGTTGTTCATAAACATGGAGCTTTTCTCCCCGGGCCTCTGATGAAAAAGGACTTGTGTCCAGTTGGCCTTTCCTGGTAACCAAATGTAAAATAAATAAATAAATATGCCTTCCACTGAAGCTCACATATGCAATATGACACTATTTAGTGTGCAGCACTTTCATAAACAGGCATGTTTTTTCTCTATCTAGCTATGGCTGTACCTCCCATGCAGCCTTTTATCAAATAGGTCTACCTTGTCATAGATTTACCTGTTCAAAAGAAGCATACATGCATGTATTCATATAGTACTTTATCTAGAAATGGCACAGTTTTCCATATTCCCCCCTCACTACTGAGGAATGCCTTTCATTGCAGCTCCACAACAAACTTGTGTACCATTCCATGCAGCATCTCTAGAAAGATGTATCTAGCCATTTAGCTCTTCTGCAAAGAGGAATACCTTGCAAATAGCTACCTGCATATAGGTGTATGTTTGTTAATGCATCCCCTTAGAAAAGAAGTATGCTTTCTTATAGACTCCTCAATAAAAGAGTACATTCTCCCACATAACTGTCTGCTAAGAGTTATAACTTTATATAACCTTCTACAAAGTAGAACTGTTTATATAGTATAGCCCCACTGCATAAGGCTATTTCCTATCACAGAATACCTCTGCAAATAGTGCATCTTTCTATTTATTCCACTAGAAAAGGGTATATTTTTGCATGTGGAGAAATGTATTCACAAACAGTTACTTAATCACCTGTTAAGCAACAATCTCCTAGCTACCTGCCAACATGGGTTTCGCCCATTCCACAGTACTACCACTGCCCTACTATCCTTCATCGACTCTATCAACATAAATCGCAACAATAACACTACTTCCTCTGCATTCTTTGTAGACCTGTCTAAAGCCTTCGACATGGTTAATCATCAACTTCTCCTACAACGCTTACGTTCCCTCTCTCTTGACAATCAAGCCTTAAGCTGGTTCTCATCCTATCTTGAAAAACGCAAACAGGCAGTTCTCTGGGGCAACCATCTCTCAAATCTTCTCCCCACCTCTATAGGAGTTCCTCAGGGCTCCATCTTAGGTCCTCTTCTGTTTTCCATTTTTATCAACGATCTGCATCTAGCCACTCCTCTATCTACTTGTATTCAATATGCTAATGACACAACCATCATTTGCTCTGCCTCTACCCAGACTGAACTTCACTCACTAACACAACACACCTTCACCACCATTGAGCAATGGTTCTCTAACCACTGTCTCCTACTAAACCCCAAGAAAACCAAACTTCTTCTCTTTCCACCCACTCACCTATCACCCTCCATTGATTTCACACTTACATCAAACAATGGCACACTTATCACTCCTGACCAAACTACGAAACTCTTGGGTATTACTATCGACAACCAACTAAAATTTGACTGTCATATCAACTCCACTATAAAAACAACTAACAGGAAATTCGGTTCACTCTATAGAATCAAATCTTTCCTAACTCCTGAGGCTAGAACTACTATAGCTAGAACCCACTTAATATCAACCCTTTTATATGCTTCTTCTATATACACTAATCTGTCTAAGTACAACCTCAATAAACTAGCCACATCATACAACAACATCGCCAGATTTGCCACTGCCTCTCCATACAGAACTCACCATTGCTTGAATCTTATAAAACTAGGGTGGCTGGAACTACCCCACCTCATACAATACTATCAACTCACTATTGCCCACAAAGTCCTCTACCACCCTGAAAACACACCAATGCTCTCTACCCTCATAAAGCCCTACCACAACATGAGGAATCTACGTTCCTGTAACAAAACTCTTGTAAAACCTCTAGAGCAAATAATGTAGCAGGTGACTCCATATTTTCTAACTCAATTGGCAAAATATGGAATCTACTACCACCAGACCTTCCATCCCTGACTTCTATTTCACTATTTAAAACCAATCTAAAACTCTTCCTAACTAACCACTGGCTTTGCTCTTGCAATAACCCTGGGTAACCTTGCTCTCTTGCTTTCTTTCCCTCCTTTCCTCTCACCTGATCTTCCTTTCCTCTCTTCCATTTACTCTAGGACTATTCACTTTCCCCTTAAAAAAATGTTTCTGGCTATAGCTCATTAGTTATATAAAATTATAGATTTTGTTACTTATGTCTATATTAAAACTTTCATAACCTAGTAAAGCATCTATTATAGACTCATGCTATTGACTCACATTGTACTCAGACACTTAGATAGCCAGTAAGAAGTTTATGAAAATGCTTTTATTGTATAACTTGTATATTCTTAGCTTGTTAAGTATTAGATAGTGGAGCTTTTCTCCTCGGGCCTCCACTGAAAATGGACATGTATCCAGTTGGACTAGCCCGGTTAACAAATGTAAAATAAAAATAAAATAAATAAATAAAAAATGTGATTTCTCTTCTAAGAGGCAAGTATTCCTAATGTAGACCATTTGTAAAGTGGCACACTTTTTTTATACAGCCTTTTGACAAATGGTTACAGCTTTCCATGTAGTTCATCTACACTGCATGGCAGTTATCATAAAGGATTGAGCTGTTGATAAGCTGCTTCCTAAGGTCCAGGGTTTGCAGCCTTCAACCTCCATTTGATTAACTACGTCTCTGAAAAATTCATTTAACTATACAGTGCTGCCAGCCTGAGTCTGAAAAAGTCCAACTGCATCAGTGCTCTATCCTGGTTAAATGTAAGTAAAATAAAATGCCACTTAAGAAAGCTTGAAAAAGGTAATCACAAGCAAAAGAAGGGAGAGACTCAGAAGAGTACAAATAATGTAAATGAAAAGTACAACTCAAGTTACATTTCTGAAATTGACAGCAAAATTCTATGTTTCTGAAAATACTAGAAGGAATGAAATGTGCAGTGTAACAAAGCATCTTTGGAGCAGAATGAAAAATTAAACACTGCTGTTGCATGTACTCCAGGGAGGAAGTCTGCTTTACTGCTTATTATGTTACACATCTTCTATTTTACCTTTGACTGTGAAGGGATCCAAAGTTACTGTTTTCAGAACACAGGTGCATCACTAAATGAAAAGCTCAAGAAATGGCTTTGAAGTTATACCAAGAGAAGATATGCCTATGGCCCTACTTACAGAAGAGAATTTATAGATGAAGCCTCATACATCAGAAAGAAACCGGCTTTTGTGATAGTCATTTCCCAACTGAGGAGGGAATGTACACAGTTTTCCAGTAAAGGGAACACCCTCATCAATCAGGCCTTCATATTTGTTTGCTTAGTTTTAAAAGCCACATAAAGCAGTCCAGACAAAAAGAACAGTTTCAAAAGAAAACAGTTTTATTTTATTTATTCATTTTTAACTACATAAACAGTTCCATATGGAGTATTTTTATTCACTCACAAAAAAGCACAATATATATATATATATATATACATGCATACAATAAGAATAGGATGTAAAATAGAATTACAGCTAAACCAAGACTGTGATACACTAAAAGAAGCAGACTCACGGACAACACGCAGGATACAAAAGAAGTGTAATTGTGGTTCTTTATACAAATACACTTGCTTTCCTCATGGGTCTTCAGTGTCACTGTGTCACAAGTGAAAAATACAAAAGACTATGAAAAAAGTAGAATACGCAGTGATGAGATTATGAGAAGGGGGCTGTGAAAACTGGCAGTACCACTGTAGTTAACTAAATCAACCTGAACTGTTCACTGATGCTGGATTAAATGAACAAAATAATTGCACAAAAAATAAAAGAAAAAAGAAAAAAAAGAATGACCATACATGAGAGATATTTATTTACTTAAGTTTGTTTGCCAGGTTAGTGATGGGAACTGCACCCTTTTCAGCCACCTTTTGGGTACAGTGTTAAACAACATATAGCATCGGTACCGAACCAGTTTCATCCACCTCCTGGGCACAACAGCATTTGCAACACAGAGGCAGTACGTATAATTACTAGCATAACAATCAGACAAAATTCATAAGTATTTTACAGAAAGAAATTAACAATTTAAGTAACACATTAATGTAGGCCAATGCCATATTTCAAATAGATGAAGTTCTGAAAAAAGCTGAAGTAAAACATAAGAATCCCATATGCAGTACTTTCATTTCAGTTTACATTAAACTAAGTGGAGACATACACCCCAATCTAGGCCCTCCTATCACCCAACAAATACCCCTCCCTCCTAACATCACTAATCTCCAACATAGTATCACAGAGCTCCTCATTCTAAATATGAACATAAGAAGCATACTCAACAAAAATCTCTGAATATCATGCAACCCTCACCCAATATTCTCCAGACATTGTCATAATGACAAAAACCTGGCTAAAACCAAACATGCAATATACTGAGATACTAACCCCTGGGTATAATATTCATAGGCTTGACAGGATTCACAAACAGAGTGGTGACATAGCCATAATATACAAAGATAACCTCAAACTGGAATGTCTAATAATTAACTACCCAGAGCCCCAACATTTTTAAATTATTGCCACTCACCTTCAAATCAAGTCCAACAAAAGTATCATTCTCACAGCAATTTAAATACCCCATAACAACAACCCATCCTCCATTGAAGACCTCCTTCACTGGGCTGCCTCAACATACAGTCTGAAAACCATTATCATAGAGGACTTTAACCTAGACTGGTCCTCCTGCACTTCCAACTATCCAACCAGTTTTATCAATCTCCATGGCTGCGACCAAGTGATGCAAGTGATACAATCTCCTAACAGGGCTGACAAGCACAGTAAAAAACAATCTATACTGGACTAGACCCTAACAAATAAACCTTTACTCTGTTACCAAGTTGGTTGTCTCCCTGATAATCTAAGTAATCACAGACCCACCTACCTAATTAGACAGCATATCTATCCACTTAAAATATACTTTATAAATAAATACATAACAAAAAAAATTATCACCAGATGTCTTTAAGATCCTTCTGCACAAATGTGACTGGTCCCCTCTCAAGTACCTCCACTTTGACCAGGCTGTATGATAGTTTACTGACAAATTCATCAATATTCTAAATTACCTAGTTCCACTAAGAAAATGCCATACTAAATCCAAACATATGCCATGGGTCACCAAAAAGACCACCAAGCTCCTGAAACTAAGGGATAAAACCTGGTACCACTACTTTAACACTAAAAATGACTCTGTTCAGCTATTGTCAACTGCAAAACCTAGCCAAAAATGAAATTAGACATGACAAAAAAGAATACTACACAGCTATTCAAAATAAGCACCAGAACAATCCCCAGAAATTCTGGCAAGCCATCAACAGTCTGCTATAAGAAGGTCAGACCACAACTCTAGACACAACCACTACCAACCCCATTGATAGCACTGCCTCCCAGTTCAACTCTTACTTCATCAGTTATGTCCTATCCCAGTACAAAATAACAGTAACACCCCTCTATCCTTACCTACACAGACTATAGACAGCCTCAGGTCCTTCTCAATTAAGCCTATCCAAACTAGAACCATTAAGAAGCTACCATATAGACTTAAAACTCTCCTCAAACACTGCAGACCAACTTCCTAATGAATTCTTCAAAATAGCATCAGATGTCATCTCTTTCTTAATCAGCTTATCCATTACTGAAACATACATACCAAATCTTTGGAAAATCTCTTATATCATCCCTCTACATAAAGGCACATCAACAAAACTCAATAACTATTGGCCAGTAGCCATTGTCGCCCCCTGCACAACGATTCTGGAAAAATGCATACATACACAACTACTCCAATATCTGCCAAAAAACAACCCTTCTATCTCCATCTCAGCATGGTTTTAGGTCCAAGCACAGTACTACCACTGCTCTTGTCAGTTTTACCAGCTCTTTCAACCAACTTAGAAACACTGGCTTCCATTTATCCTCCATCTTTCTTGACATGTAAAAAGCTTTTGACAGTTTTGTATCAGAAACTTCTGAACAAGGTAGCCTCTTTAAACTTCTCCCAATCCACACTCTCTTGATTCCTAAGTTATTTATCGACTTGTCAACAGACTGCAAAATGACAAAATGCACTACTGTAACTCAGGGATCCATATTTGGCTGACTACTTTTCACTATTTTCACAAAAAAACTCTTCTCTGCCACTCAAAACACTACCGTCATATACTATGCAGATGACTCCATCCTTCTTTTGTTCAGCTCCCTCCATACCTGCATCTCTACAAACAACTCAGAGTGCCTCCAATGACATTGAAAACTATCTTTCTGACTCGCAACTTGTTCTCAATTCCAATAAAACCAAGCTCATGCTCTTTACCAGTAACAAACTACAAGCCACCCTCCCCCCTTCACCATCTCTTCCTCCAATAATACTATAATAGACCAAGTAAGAAAATTACATGGCATCCAAACTCAGTCCAGACCAAAATGCACAAGTAGCAATTGAAAATATTAAAATTATAAAAAGTTAAGCGCTTTCGTCCATCAACCGGGACTTATTCAGAACTTGTGCATTTTGGACTGCCCTGAGTTTAAATGCTGTGTAATTTTCTTACTTGGTTCACTGTCAATTGTATTGCATGGAGTACACCAGTTTTGAAGAATACTATAGTAGAACCATTACAACAGACCAAGCTCTTAGGGCAGACCATAGACAACAACCATAAATTTGAAAAGTACCTTACAATAACTATAAAAAAGGTGCATATTAAGCTCAGCTCCCTCTATAGAATTAAGCCCTACCTAACTGATTCCACCAGAGGGGCCATATCCAGAACTCACCTTCTTTCCACTATACGCTTCCCCACTTTTCAAAAACCTTGGAAAAACTGATTTAACCAAATTTGAGTATTTTTATAATAAAATAGCAAGATTCGCCTCTAACCTCCCATACAGATCCCAGCATTGCACTGCTCTGCACCTACTTAAATGGCTTGAACTTCCCAATCTACTAACATTTACCCAATTAAATTTTAATCATACAATCTTCCACCATCCAAACAACTGCCATTCTCTGAAACACCTAGTTCAGTCCTATTCCTGCCCCTGATCACTAAGATCCTCCAACAAAAACCTATTAAAAGTAATCAAATCCAATAATAGCTATGGAAATTCCCTATTCTTAAACCAAGTATCTAAATTATGGAATTCTGTACCTTACTACAAACAATACTAAATCATTTCAACATTTCCAAATTCAAACAACTACCAAAGGAACCCCTAACCAACAATTGGTTTTGCTTCTGTACCAAGTCATGCTGAAATAAGTCTCTTTCTACCACTAACACTTTATTCCTTTGACTCTATCGAACTCTGTTCAGTTTCACCCCTATACTTTTATCCGGATCCACCTTCCATCCATCTCTTTATTTCCCTGTCACTCATATCATTTAACTCTCTTTCCTTATAACTATAGTTCATGCTACTATTTCTTTTTCAAGTTTTATTAATGTCATCTCTTACACTTGAATTGTATTCTATGAATTATGTATTTCTAAATTGTACACTGTGTATTATATAATCTGTCATATACTCCTTTTTCACATAAATTCTTGTTAAAAATGTTTTTATTTTTGACTGTTGGCAAACATTATTGCATTTCTGTAAATTTTGTTCTATGGAGCTTTTCTCCACGGGCCTCCCCTGAAAATGGGCTATTAGCCCAGTGGACAATCCCGGTAAATAAATGTAAAATAAAACAAATAAATAAATAAATCAATAATGTCATGAGTCACATAGTGTGCTACTGTAGTGAAGCTACTGCCATTAGCCATCTTTGAAGCATGTACATGTGTTTTCTATATGTAGATGTGATTTTAAGTTTTTTTTATTTATTTATTTTTTTTTAATGAGAGATCCTGCAATTCTGTAATGTGGTCAGGAAGAGAGTTCCATGAAGAGTTCTTAGCAGCACTGCTTCTTAACTTATGGGAAGATTCATGTACCAGTAATTTGTTAGCCAGTGGTAGGCAGTAATGATCATTTAGAAGTTTGCAGCTAGGAGAGTTAAGGAGTTGGGAAATCACTGATGAGATAGGAAGCCAGTTTGTTTTACTAATAATAGGGCAGTAGTACTCAGTAGGACTACCAAGATGAATAAACCTAAGAATCATATTTCCAATCACTTGAAGTGCAGATGTACTCAGCCCTGATAGGCGAAGATTATAGGCAGAGCACCAGTTCAACATCCTTTGTGTCTCATGATAAAAAAAGTATTGTTAGCAAAACATATTATATGTATCTGCATGTATACCTCAACATTTTGTAAAATGGTAGACTGTAGGTCTGTTGTCCTCAAATGCCACATATGGCTCTATAAACACCTAGCTGAGCACATAAAATAATTGGAATGTCACTACAGCGTAACTGCTATGAATGTTCTACCAAAGATATTTGATTCTGCCTTCATCCATCTTATCTTTGGTAAGCTAAGCTCAACTATATCCCTAGCTCCTTCTATAGTGAATAAAGGGGAAGTAATAGAAGGGATTGGAAAATGTAAGAAAGTAAAAAATGAAGAGGAAGTTCTGAGTCTGGGACATAAAGGAGGACAGTAATAGGGTGAGGAGAGAAGCTTAGAAGGAGGCAACTCAAGGGGAATGGGATGAAAATGGTAAAAAGGCTAAAGGCAGATAAGGAATAACTAATATTAGGCAGTGAGGTGGATTGAAAAGTAAGAGAGACAAAGTAGGAATAAAGAGGATTTGCAGGGAATATGATACAGATGAAAATGAACAGTGAACAGCAAGAGAGAACAGAACAAACATGGAGAAAAGGAGGAATGGCAGAAAGAAGCATGCAATGGTAAAATGGTCAGGGTGGTGATCAGTGATGACAGAAGTCTAAACAAAATTAAAAATGACTGGGATTGAAAAACTAAGCAGCTAATAATGAAGTTGAAATGGTGAAGACAAATAGGCTATGAACCAATGGTAAAAAATGTTAGGAAATGGTAATCCCAGAATATAGGATATTTAAGAATAAAAAGATAAGCAAGATGTAGACACTGTAGTACTGTATGTCAGAAAAGGACTGGGACTTGAAGAAGAGGAAGAAATACATACAGGATGAAATTAGTGAAAGCATGTTGGTAGTTTAATGAGTGAGGTGAAGAGTACGATCCCTATATCAGCCATCTAATGGTAAACTTACTAGGATCAAATAACAAGAAATGACATATTGACATCCTTCCAACAGGCTACACAACTAATACTAGGAGTGCTGATTAGGATGAACAAATGAACATGAAGGAAAATGATGGATTTGATGACAGATCTCTGTCTATCTCAGATAATTTGGAACATTCCATTATCTAAACTGGGAGAGAAAATAGGCTAACTGAGATTCATATGCACCTTGTAATGGCTACGTTACACAGTAATATTGCAACCAGGAAAGCAAAATCCTTACTTGTGTTGTCTGTAAAAAGGGAAGGATGACAAAACTGTACTATATGTAGGTTAAATCTCTGTGGGCATACAATGGTGAGCATCACAGTGGCCACAGAAAAAGAACCTTGTTTTGTCACATAAAACAGAAACTGGGATTAGACAGAGACATACGATGTGAAGGGAGAATAATTAATAAACTAGCACCTTGGCATAAGGAAGGAAACACACAGGAATAGTTCAACTATGAATTAAATTAAAGAGAGAATTGTATGGCAAAGAGAAGGAGTAAACCTGCACAGTTCAGTAAATAGCTGAAAATAGCAATATGAGACAAGAAGAAGAAACAGTGAATTGAGAAATGTGTTGTAGAATCAATGGCGGAGCTATGCAGCTGCCAAAAACAAGGCAGCTAGGTATGTGAGGTCTGAAATGGAAGAAAGTATAGCAGAAGCAATTTATGGAAGAAGATGTGCTCCCATTATGTATATGGAACAGAGAAAGAAGGAAGGTAGAGAAACAGAAGTATAAATATCAGTATAAAAGTTCAGGGAAGCGGTGAAACATTTAAACGAATAATTCTCATTACTGTTCAGCATGGAAAAGGAAAACAGGATACTACTTGGACATAGGTTCATAGGTAGGCTTGGTTATCTGCCTGAAGGCATTTATAAGCCTAGCCAGAATGTGTTGGCTTTCGCTGACCCCTTAGATTAGTTCCCTGTGCCTCTGTCCAGCACAGCCATTGAAGTGATCCCTGGGGTAAACTTTCTGTTTCCCATCCACTCATCAAGGTTTCTCTTGAAGAGGGTTAGCAAGGAGCTCTGTCTAATGTAGATTGGAATCTTGTTCCGGAGCATGGGAAGACTCTGGGACAGGAGTCTATCCTTCCAGCATGTCCTATTTATTGTTGTGGTGAGGTTTAGATCCCTGGAGCATGTGGCTCAAGAGGATATGGTTTTCTTTAGGTGAGCATGTCCATCAATTCTGGGTTGGACATGGCCTTATATGTCAGGCAGAAATCACCTCTGAGTAGGCAGTATGCAACCGAGTACAGCTGGAGTTTCTTCAGTCGCGCTGCATAGGGCATCTGCTTGAGGCCAGTGATCCTCTTGGTGAGGTACTTCTGTGGTCTTTCCAGTTGTTGCAGGTATCTTGTTAGATACATCCCAAATGCAGCATTGTACTCTATGATGGGTCTAATGAGTGATGCGTAGAGAGGCCCAATGACCTCTTTCAATCTAGATGCAAACCCTTTTGTGATTAGGTAGGCCACATAGAAGGATTTTCTAACCACTTTGGCAATGTGATTATCAAAGGAGAGGTTACTATCTACTTTGGTCCCCAGATACCTTATTACATCTTCCATATTTAGGGGACTACCACTTATGTGGTAGTTTGTGGGTACTTTGTTTTTTCCAAAGGGGATGACTATGCACTTTTTGGCATTTAGCTTGAGGCCATGGTTTTGACACCAGGTATCTGTCTCAGTGAGAGGATGTCTGTGTCAGCCGGAGAGTCAGTTATAGCCCCTAGTTTGCAGTCGTCTGTGAACTTGGACAGCCATAGTCTTCCTGTGCTTGCCTGTACCTCTGGGAAGTATATGCCGAACAGGAGGGGTCCTAGGACTGAGTCCTGGGGAATGCCACTTATAACTGGTTTAGAGTCAGATCTAGCTCCCACAACTCTTACCATGTGGGTTCTGTTCATGAGCCAGTTGGCAACCCATCTCATGACGTAGGGGTTTATGTCCAGGCTGGTGAGCCTTTCTATAATACCTGAGTAGGGAATGGTGTTGAAGGCCTTTGGGAGGTCTAGGTAGGCTGTGTGGACCACCTTTCCCTCATCTATCGCCTTGTTAACTGTCTCAAAGAAGTCCACCAGGTTTAGGAGGCAAGATCTGTCCTTAAAGCCAAACTGGGTAGGGTCCAGTGTTTGGAGGGTTCCAATGTCTCTGTTAATGAGATCCATGATGATGCCCTCCATAGTTTTGCAGACCAAGCTGGTCAGGCTTAGAGGGCGATAGTTCCCAGGGTCCGTTGTGGCTTCACCTTTGTGGAGCGGAATAACCATTGCTGTGCACCACTCTGTGGGCATGTAGCCTGTGGAGAGGCTGAGTTTAAACAGTGTGTTTAGGTGAGGGGTTAGTTCATCTTTGAGCTCATGTAGGACGCAGCCTGAGACACCATCCAGTCCCATTGATGTTGTGTTTTTGGCTTTGGAGAAGGCTGTTGGAGAGGGCTGTTTTAACCTGAGTGTCTGTGATTTCAGGGGCACTACATTCTTCTGGTATAGTTATGGGCCCTTTTGGAGGTGAGAGGGGGGTGAGGTTTGCACTGAACCTGTCTGCCAGGATGTTGGCTATATCAGTCGGTTCAGTGTATTTTGTGCCATTATGCACTAACTCCCAGCAGATCTGAGAATTGCCACTAAGATTCTTGACATAGCTAAAGAATGCCTTGTGGTTATCTTTGGAGTCCATGGCAATTTTTCTTTTGAAGCTAGCCTTGGATGATTTTATGAGGGAACGTAGTTTTTTGCTGATACTGATCAGGGATGTCTTCCCTTCTTGGGATTTTACTCTTTTCTGTACTAGTTTCCTCCTTCTATTGTACAGCTTGTTTATGGTAAGGGTCCACCAGACTGGTTTCCTTTTCTTGGAGGAGTGAGTCTTGGTTTTGTTTTGGATACCATGATCCATGCATTCTTGTAGGTGCTCATAGAGTGCATTAGTAAATGATTTTGCAGCTTGGACAGCGTTCTCCTTTAGCATGGGGGATTTGAAACTTCCCACCTTGGTCTTAAGTAACGTGAAATTTGCTTTTATAAAGTTTTTCATGGTGGTTTATTTGATTGGGGTGGTGGCGGATTGTGGATATCCAGAGTGATTAGTTTATGGTCAGATCTAACCAGCGAGGGGGTTGCCCTCCAGTGTGGAACACTGGTCGCCCATGTTGGTGACGATCAGGTCTAATATGTTGTTACCTCTGCTGGGGGTGTTGACCAGTTGATCCACGGCGTTTGAGTTTATAAATTCTAGGAAATATTGGGCAATGGAGTTTGTACTTGAGTAGTTCTTCCAGTTAATGTTTGGGTAACTGAAATCACCCAATATCAGGGTGTTTGGTAGGACCTTTATGTTTCCCAGTGTTTCCAGGAATGAGGATTGGGGGTCCTGGGACATGGTGGGTGATCTGTAGCAAGCTATAATTTGAATAGCAGTTTTGCCCATTGTTAGTTGCACATGGATGATTTCTGAAGCATTGTGCTGTTTTACTAACCTGGAGGTGTGGGTACCCTTGATGAATATGGATACTCCCCCACCTTTTGTATTTTGGTTCGGGTTTTGTGGCCAAAATGTATGGTATGAGTTGTAGCCTGGTAGTGCTGGGGTGCTCTCTGGAGCCTTAAACAGGTTTTTGTTACTGCACATATATCGATTTTCTCCATACTGACGAGTGCCTCGAGTGTGTACATTTTGAGGTCTAGACTTCAGGCATTGAGTAATATTACCTTCAGTTTTTTATTACTTGTGCTATTTACGGTGGTGGGTTTGTCTTTTGAGCCTTGCCTAAAAAAGGCACTATGGGGGTGGCAAGAGCCTTGGCCAGTATTCGAAAGCCTATGGGTGACAGGTGCAAGCTGTCTCTAGCGAAGCAGCGTGACTTGTCAAGCATGTCATCCAAGGCTGACAGAAACTGGATCCCCTTTGAATGACACCAGAAGCTTAGCCAATTGTTGAAATTGATAATTTTTTCTCTATACCGTGGTATCATTCTTGGTGAGGGCAGGATGCTACTCAGGGTCATACTGGCCTGGGCTACGTGATCAGAGAGCTCCTTCATGTCTTTTTTCATGTAGTCCAGGGAGGTATGGCTCAGGTCATTCACACCAACATGGACAATGACAGAGTCATATTTGCACTTGTTCTGGAGTGACCTGAGTGCTTGTGTTATGTGGCGGATCCTGGCACCTGACAGGCAGCTAACAGTAACCTTCTCCTTGTTCAGCCTAGTGAGTGGGACGTCAGTGTGCCTGACTATAGAGTCACCTATTACTAGTGTGTTGGGTATGTTATTTTGCCTTAAGGGCTGTGATTGTGTGGTGCACTAGTTTTGTGAAGTATGTGTTTCATGGTTTATTTTGGGGTGTGAAGGTTGCTTGGATGTCTGCTTTGGAGGTATCTGTTGCTTTTGTAGATTTTTATTTAGAGCCTCTGAGTATGCTTTCATGTATTTATGTGTGTTTTTTGCTGGTGCTGGTTTCATAGGTATATGTGAGACTGGTGGTGTGATGCAAGTAATTCCCTTCTCCTCTTGACTGCCTGGTCCAGTCTTGGGTTGAGAGAGCTTAGTCTCCAGTTTGGCTGTATAATTGCATCTCTCGCATGTATTGTGTTTGGTGGAAAGAGGAGAGGATTGTCTGTGTAAATGAGACAATTGTAGCATTGCCTCAAAATGCCCAGATTCACCAGTTGGACCGGAGAGTACACCTGAAACTGCCTTTTGGACATGCCTGGATAGGTACAGTGAACTGTATAAAAGTGCCCTTCAGGAAGTTGTTAGGACCACTAGAGAAGGACAAAGTGCAGGGGCTCAAGATCTGAATGAGGATTGTCAGAATAAAGATGAATTATTAGATGAATGTCTAGCAAAGGTTTTCAACATATCACTTGGGGAAGAGGTGATCACAAGAGACTAGAGGCAAAAAGTGGTAGTGTCCATTTAAAAAGGAGGGAAAAGGAGAAGCCTAGGGAAATAGAAAATGCTAATATTGATTTTAGTAGTACTTAAATTTATTGAGGCTTTTCAGAAATACAGTCTTTGAGGTTTGAGCGGCAGTCTCTCAATGGACTGAAATATGGATTCACAGCAGGCAGATTCTGTCTATCCACTCAAATGACTGAATTACTAAGGAAATGCATAGAGAGAACTGTACTAACATAATTTGTGTGGACTGTGGCAAGATCTCTACCAAAAGCAGGCCTTGCCTAGCTGGAGAGACCCAATAAATAAATAAATACATGTGACTTAGTTCCCCACCATATACTTCTTGCAAACATGAGGGGAAGGAAAGTGGACAGTAAACTTTGCAGGTAGGTGGAAGACTGCTTAGAAGTCAGGGAACAGAGTATGGTAGTAAGAGATGACATCTTGTTGGGTGGGGGGGGGGTTGATAAATGGTGCACCTCTGGCCTCAGACATTGGCCCACCCTGTTTACTGCATTCATGTCTAACCCTTCATACGGCATGGCAAAAGAAATCATTCCCTTTAAACACAATACCAAGGGAGGCTGGTTGTCATTTACAAACTCAAGGTTCAGCTACTTGCAACTCATTTGCAAAAAAGTAAAATACACAGCCTCTGTCTGTAAGTATACTTTCTCTAAGTCTGTGTGATCTCAGAGGCAGTATATTTTAGTTCAGAGGTATGGAGACAGAATCCCCACATCATGGGGTGCAGCTAGTGCACAAAACACTTTTTTAGTTCCTTGCTGGTTTGAGTACTGTTTGACTTGATTGATTCGTAGCAAATTACTGGTACTCAAGCAATGTATATTCACGGTAATACAGCAGATCCAGGGAGTGCAGTATATAGTGTGGGGGTCTGAGATTGGTGAGGGACCTGAACAGTCTGGAGACATGATTGAGGTAGTGACAGCTCTGGTTTAATACTTTTAAGTATGTTGTGATACATCTCGTAAATAAGCCAATGCATACTTTTCTTCAAAAATCAAGAGCAGGAGAAGTATTTGTGCATTATTATTATTACAGAAAGTATGAACCCTTAGGTACAGTACTAGAGTGCAGCAATGAGGGTAAACCAAATCTTAGGGTGCATATCAGGGCCCCTCTCTCTCAGGTCCATGTAAGACTAATGGAACACTTCATACCATTCTATGAGACTACAAGGGATAATAAATCATGATAAAGCCAATCAAGTTGCTATGGGAGCTGAAGGGAATGACATATGAAGACAGACATATGGAGTTTTCTCCTTCTTCTTTATAAAAGAGGAGCACACAGTGGGCCATAATATGGAAACATGAGATATTACTGACAAGAGATACATGATGGGTTTAGTTGCACAGGTACGGCAGGACAGGTAAGATGTGGCATGACTATCAAATTAAGGAAAAACAGTTAAGCTTGGACAGTAGGAAATTCTGCTTTACAGACTGGGTGGCAGACAAATGGAATGAATTGCTACAATAGTGCACTCACAGACATTTTGGGAGACTTAAAGCAGCTTGGGACATCAGAAGTGAGAAGGCAGAAATGGGAGAAAATCTGTCCTTGACAGCTGCATTGCAATGTAAACCAGCTTGCAATCTCCTAATGTCATTTTTATGTTATGTTATGCTATGCTAGGCTATGCTGTAGGTTCATAGGTTCATAGGTAGTTACTAGGCTATCAGCCCAAGGGCCTACGTAAGCCTAGCTAACAAGGTTCCCTGGCTTACGCCACCCAAGAAAGTTATTTTCCTGTGCCACTGTCAAGCAGAGACACAGAAGTAATCCCTGGGGTGTATTTCCTATTTTCCATGCTATGTTATGTTATGTTATGTTATGTTATGTTATGTGATAGTCTTGTTCCATTCTGCCCTCTTGGACTGTGTATCATCAAATCAAGTTTTATTTCAGCCCAGAATCCTTTAAAGATTATTATACATCTCTTGAAAGTAGCATGAAAAGTAAAGGACCACTAAGGACCACTAGGAAAAAATCCAACTTATTTAATAGAAAAACGAAAGTCACAAAAAAGTCCAGTAAAAAAATCCAGTAAAATGAACATAAACGCTTTATATATCAGTTGACACACCTGCGTTTTTGTCACTTCTATCTACTGTTGCAAATTCATGAGCACTGAAACTTGAATAAATAAATATATATACTTGTTGTGATTTGATGTGTCAGTATAAATATTATTCCTTAAAACAACCTGTTATGTTAAAATATATGTATAAAAATATATATATACATATGTTTAAAATGAACATATTATAACTTAAACAAATAAAAAATAAATAAGAAATAAATATGACATTATCTACAAAATGTATAATCAAAGCTGAATTTCGATTAGGCACACATAAGCCATCAAGAAAAATTGCTTTAACAAAAATTATACCAAAAATAAGGATACAGAACAAGGTAGGAACAGTTAAAAAACAATTAAAAATTAAAAGTTAAAAAACTCTACTTATATAGATAGTTCTTATAAAACATGTTTCGAACAGACAATAGGAACTACTGGTGGCCAAGATTAAAGTGGCCAGTGCTGTTCTCAAAGCTTGGCTGCTCTCAATTTTAACAGGGGCAAATGTCTTGTTTTATATCTTCTATTACCATGAACTTGAATCTATAATCTATCCCTTTAGTATTACAGTTGAAATACTCCTGACTGTTTACTGTTTTATTTCTGCTTATTATATTATAACCATCCCCATTCATTATATAGCAGCATTGGTTGCAGTGACCACATTTATAAGTACCTTTCTATTCTCTGAAGAAGATTTTACTAATTTCACTATTAATACCATTATATTCTAATACAATAATTGGAAAATGTGTCAGGAGTTTTCTTATTGTTTATTAGTAAGTCACCATTTTCTTTTTTCTCTAGTACCTTTCCAATCCTTGCCCTTAAAATATGGGCGAAACCCACCCTTCCTTCCCTCCACCACTTCACTGATTATACTTTTCACAAACAGAACTTTACACTCAAGGTGAAAATCATGATCTAAACTCATCTATCTCGCTACCTTCTAACTAGTTGCCCTTGACAATGTTCTTTGATAATGTAAGAAGAAGGAATTAACAGGAATTTTTCTAGTAAATTCTTTTTTCTAGTTTTCATATTATAATTATACACTTCCAATCAAATCAAATCAATTGTGCTCACATTAAATTGTAAGTTAAAAAAAAAAGTAGTAGTGCCATTAATATAGGTTAAAAAAAATTTAGCCTTTCCATTTCTGCTGTCCACAGGATCACTATATCGTCCAAGTACCTCCTATAAATCACATATTTCTCCCAATATGCCAAAACAAGATTAGCATAAGGGGGGGCACAAGCGCCCCCCATAGCAACTCTTTAGTCTGTTGGAAGAACTCCTTTGAAATATATGTAATTATTTTTCAATACCAAATCTAAAAGCCATAAACTGGCCAACTTATCATTCTTGGTCATTTCTTCAAGAATGGACTTCAAAACAAATCAATGACATCAATTAGTCACTAATAAAATCCTCTTGCCAGTTACACAATGGTTGAGGGTCATTCAAACACATCCCAGGATCCTTCAAAATATTTTTCTTTTTGTCCATAAGGGTTTTAATTTGATATCTACATATTTTGCATCCCTCAGGAGAGAGGATCCCTCAGCAGAGACTAGTGGATGGCATGGATCATCACTATTTTTGTGGATCTTCGGTATCCCAAAAATAGTAGGGATCTTAGGCTGATCAACTTTTAAAAAAATATAACAACTAGGGCTTATTAGTCCCTCCTGCAACATGTCATATAAAGCAGTATCAATTTTGTGATAGGCTATATTAAAGAGACTATACCATACCTTTCTTCATCACATAATAAAGTGTATACCTTACTTTCATACAGGATACAATCCATGAGGATGATTCCTCCACCTTTATCAGGTTTCATGACTCTCACATCTCGCCTGTCCCTAATGTCATACAATAGTTCTTTTTCTTTAATGGTCATGTTGCCATAATGCCAAAGCCCCCCATGCCATTTTTTTTTTTTTTTACTTTTTTAAAACTTTTCTTTTCTTTTCTGGGGGGGGGTGTGGTGGTGTGGTACTTTTTTCCCTTAAAATTTTCCACACACCTCCCCTTCTATTTAGGCCAAATACATTAAAATTCACTTTCCTAAGAAATAACTTAATATCCAGCATGCTCCTAGTAATATCACCCTTGTGTTCTGGTATAAACTTCAAGCCTTTGGAAAACAGTGCAAAGTGTTCTTTCTCTAACTTAACATTGCTAAAATTATAAATACTAAAATTATTCCAGGTGTAACGATATTAACTCTGTACCTAAACTGTCGGGTCTAACTCCCTCAGGAGGTCCTCTCCTCTCCTCCTCTTTCCCTCCCCCCTCAGGAAAATTTTCATTTGGCTGCCTTTGCCTTGTAAGTAGCCCTTCCGACCTACGTAGGTGGGTATGCTCTCTTCATAATCTTTCCTCTCTCTGAAGGATTCATCCTCAGTCCCATCATTGTTTCCATCAGCTCCATTGTCATTATCACCATAATAGTTACTAAACCTCACCGGTTTAGGATAACTAATTTCTAAATTGTAGTCATGAATGTCCCTTTCCAACTTCCTAATTTTCCTTTGAATAAGATCATTACATTTATGGTCAATATTTTTTCTTAACCCATAATATTTCAACTTTTCCTCATGCACCCCAAAAACTAAGTCATTTTTAATATATGCATCTAAGATCTCAATGTCCTTTAGGATACATTCTTGAATCCTATTATTTTCCTTAATAATCAACTTAAGCACTTCCAATCCAGATTTGTTAAAAATATCAACCAACTCTTTATAATAGCTGGAACCAAACACAACATTGTTGGGAAACTTGCACAATGTCTTTATCTAAACATTCCCTTAAATATTCATTTTCTATAACTAATGATCTATATTTGAACATAAGATTACTTAAATGCTGTAATTTTTGTTTGTATGTCCCATCAAAAACATTGGGAACGTTGTTATCATTAAAATGAAAATTCACATTTGTTTTAGAGCGTAACCAGTCAATAGTTTCTGGATTGCAATGTAAACCAGCTTGCAATCTCCTAATGTCATTTTTTGTTATGTTATGCTATGCTAGGCTATGCTGTAGGTTCATAGGTTCAAACAAGGCTTCGGCTCGCCACCCACAAAAAATTTTTTCTGTGCCACTGTCAAGCAGAGACACAGAAGTAATCCCTGGGGTGTATTTCCTATTTTCCATGCTATGTTATGTTATGTTATGTTATGTTATGTTATGTGATAGTCTTGTTCCATTCTGCCCTCTTGGACTGTGTATCATCAAATCAAGTTTTATTTCAGCCCAGAATCCTTTAAAGATTATTATATATCTCACACAGTGTTTTACATCTTACCTCATAATTTCACTGTCTGAGGCAGCTGCCTCATCTAGGCAAAAAAAAAAAAAAAAGATTATTTATACCTCTCAACAGTATCAACCATGACTACCAAATAATGCCTCATCATAGGTTCATAGGTTCATAGGTTTATACTAGGCTATCTGCCCTAAGGCATTTATTTATATGAAAAAATACTGTGCCCATTAGTTTGTTGTGCCTCTGTCCAGCAGTGACACAGATATGATATCTCCCATCCACAGGTCTAGATTTCTCTTGAACAGAGTCAGCGAGGTGCTCTGCCTCACATGGACAGATATTCCACAGCATAGATAGCATAGGAGTCTCTGAGTGATAAATCCCTCCCTCACGCCCTATATTTATATCCGTGCTAAGGTGTCGAAGCTCTAGTGGTTGTGTGGTGGATTTGGATTTTGAGGTGGAGTGTGTCCATTAATCCGTTGGACATGGCCTTGTATGTCAGGCACATGTCACCTCTGAGCAGACGGGTATGCACTGAATAGAGCTGGAGTTTCTTCAATCTGGCAGCATATGAGTTGGATTCCCCTTTTCCTTTTGAACTGGTTTGGGGTCTCTCTCCTCTCCAATTGTGTAGATGGTGAGTGAGATCCATAATGGGGCATTGTACTCGATCATTGGTCTGATAAGTGAAAGTACAGGGAACAATGACCTCACTACTAGATCTGATGAATCCCTTCATGATCAGGTGGGCAATGTAGAAGGTCTTTCTAACCACTTTAGCAATGTGAAAAAGAAAAAGAAAGGCCTGTCAACTGGGTCCCCAGGTCCCCCTGATAACTTCTCTGTGTGTTTAGTGGATTGCCACTATATGGTAGCTTGGGGTTACCTTGTTTTTCCGGCTCTGGCACCAGCTATCTGTTTCCGTGAGTCCCTTCTGAAGGATATCCGTCCGTGTCATGCTTTCCACCACTATGGCCAGCAGTTTGCAGTCCTGCAAACTTTTGTGTCCAAAAGTCCTCCCATGTTGGACTGTACTTCTGAGAAGTAGATGCCAAACAATAGGGGGCCACTTGTGACCAGCTTGGAGTCTGACACAGCGCCAGCAACTCTAACCCTGTGGGTTCTGTCCTAGTTTGCAACCCATCTTGTGACATATGGGTTTACATTTGGGGTATTGTAAGGTCAAGGTAGGCTGTATGGATGCCTTTCCTCATCAATGGCCTTGGTGACTGTTTTTGAAGAAGTCGACCAAGTTCAAAAGGCATGATCTTCGTCTGCAAGTCCCCTATATCTTTGTTTATGAGCTCCATTATGATCCTCTCCATAGCTTTGCAGACTAGACTTATCCTGTGGTAAGGCTGAGATTAAACAGCTGCCTTATGTGCAGGTTTAATACACCATCCGGTCCCATTGATGCTGTGTTTTAGCTTTAGAGAATTTGAGATGTCTGAAATTTGCACTGAACCTGTCTGCCAGTATGTTGGCAATGTCTGTGGGTTCAGTGATTTTTGTATCATTTTGGACTAATTCTGAGCATATCTGGGAGTTTCCACCCAGGTTCCTAACATAGCTGAAAAGGCCTTATGATTGTCCTTTGAATCCATTGCAATTTTTCTCTCAAAATTGGCCTTAGTTGATTTTATGAGTGCTCGTATTTTTTACTAATAATGATCAGTGACTTATGGATTTTGTTCTATCATGTAATAGCTTTCTCCTCTTATTGTAAAGTTTGTTAATGGCTGGGGTCCACCAGACTGGACGCTTGCCCTTTGTGGAAAGAGTCTTGGTTTTATTTGGGATTGCCTGATCCATGCAGTCCTGGAGGTGTTCATAGTTTCCTCTGGCTCAGGGGCCTTGAAGGATACCACACCAGTCTTGAGTAGTGTGAAGTTTGCTTTAGAGAAGTTCTTCACTATGGTCTTTTATTTCCAGTGAGATTAGTTTATGATCAGATCTCACCAATGAGGATATACTTTTGGTGTGGAGCATTTTGTCCCCATGTTTGTGACAATGAGATCTAGTATATTTTCTCCTCTCGTGGGAACAGTGACTAGCTGTTCCATGGCATTTGAATTTATGAACTCCAGGAACGCTAGAAAGTTAGGGCTTGAGTAATGGTCCCAGTCTATATTCGGGTAGTTGAAGTCACCCAATATGATGGTGTTTGGAGATACATTTATACCCTCCAGTGTCTTCAGGAAGGCTGTGTGGGGTTCCTGAGTTTGAGAGGGTGGCCTGTAGCATGCTACAATTTGTAGAGCAGTTTTGCCTATGGTTAGTTGCACCTGGATGGTTCAAGCGCTTCGTGCGTTGCCACCAACCTGGAGGTGTGGGTATCCTTTATGAATATGGATACACCCTCCTTTTGTGGTGTGGTCCGGGTTTAAAGCATGATATGAGGTAAAACCTAATAGTGCCGGGTGCTTTGAACCAGGTTTCAGTTACAGCACAGACATTGATGTTCTCCATACTGAGAAGGGCCGCATTTTGAGATTTAGGCTTCTGGCATTGAGCAGCATTACCCTCAGTTTCTTCCCATTTTGTTTTCTAGGGTGGTAGGTTTAGAATTTGAGCCTTGCCTAAAAAGGCACTATGGGGTGGCAAGAGCCTTAGCCAATATCCCATGTCATCCCAGGCAGACAGACACTGGATCCCCTTTGAATGACACCAGACATTAAGCCAATTGTTAAAGCTGATCATCTTGTCTCTATATTGTGGCATCATTCTTGGTGAAGGAAGGATACTGCTCAGCGTTAGCCTGGGCTACATAATCAGAGAGCTCCTCTATGTCTCTTTTCATGTAGTCCAGGCACCAGCATGGAAAATGACTGTGTCATATTTGGTGACTCAGTGCTTGTGTTATGTGGCGGATTCTAGCCCGATAGGCAGCTTACTGTGACCCTCTCCTTGTTCAGCCTGGTGAGTGGGACGTCAGTGTGTCTGACTATGGAGTCACCTATGACAAGTATGTTTGGTGTTGTATTTGGCCTTACACTGCTTTTGTGGTTTATGTGTTGCTTGTGGGGTGTCTTGAGGTAGCAGTTGTTTGGGTGTCTGCTTTGGAGGCCTCTGCTGTTTAGGAGTATGTCTTTGTGTGTTTATGTGTTTGATTCAGTGGAGTGGAGGCTGGTTTTGTGGTGTGTGTAGTTGCCTTCTCATTCTGTCTGGTCTTGCCAGTTCTGAGTTGAGAGAGCTCAGCCTCCAGTTTGGCTAAATAGCTGCATCTCAAGTATTTGTGTTATGTGGGAGGAGGAGAGGGTTGTGTACATGAGGCAGGCCTCAAGATTCCCAGATTCACCAGCTGGACCGAGAGGAGATTGACAACTGACCTTTGGACATGCTAGAAATCCTTAATTGAAAACAATGACTTATATAATTGCTTTAGTGAGCAAGTGCCAGGTAACACAGAAGTGAAATAACAAGCAAACAAACAACAAGCATATAAACAAAGCTAGATTCAGCAGGCCTGGATCTAGTCTATGCTAGAGCAAACAAGGTGAACCAATTTCAGTAAGATACAGCTCAAATATCCAGGCACCTTTAAAACTTAACCAAGAAATTCCCAGAGAAGAAGAGCAGAGTCCAGCTCTTCTCCCCACAGAGTGCAGACCACGAACCTTCTTAATGTAAAATAACTGGCCTGAAGCCCAAGTGCCTAAACCAGAACTAATACACTTGGACACTGGGCTCTCAATCAGCAGTTCCCAACTTAGAAGGATGAAAGCTACCTGTCCTGCCACCACAGTGCTTGCCACAAACCTTCCTAATGTAAAACAACTGGTCTGAAGCCCAAGTGCTTAATCCAAAAGACTTGAATGATAGCTACACTTTAATCAAGTTACAACCAAGCAGTAATAAATACCATTGAATACTTTAGAGAATGTCTGGATTAGTGCGTTACACAAACAAAGATCCAGACAGGCCTGAATCCAGTCTATGCCACAGCAAACAGCACCAACTTCAGTAAGAAACAGTTCAGATATGCATGCACTATAAGCCTTTAACCAGAAATTCCAGCTCAGCCAGGGCAGCAGAGTCCCTCTCTCTCCCACAAGAGTGCAGACCACGAACCCTCTTAATGTAAAATAACTGGCTTGAAAGCCCAAGTGCTTAAACCAGAATTAATACACTTTTAGAATAACAGACACTGAGCCCTCAATCAGTAGCTCAAACAATGAGCTACTAACAGCAGCATCATGGATACACATAATTTGAAAACAATATATAAAATTCCACTACTGCATATACTCACATACAGCCACTCACCTATATATTGGAGGTATAGCTGTCCCATCAATGCAGTCAGTTGTTTTTCCTGGAGCCACTTAATAAATTACTCACAATGAAAGAAAGCTGTAATTACAATTAAAGGGAATCATTCAAATCTTTAGCTATCTTACAATATGGGAAGGCAGACCTAGCGAGTCAATATTTTCAGGGAATTTCAATATGTGAAACAGTTTTTGTCCAACACTCATGATAGAATTTCCATTGTCTTTGTTAATTTACATAATTACAGCCATAGTAACTATCCACAATGTGTGTTGCTGATTTCATTCTAATCTCCTCTGTGTCATTACATGACAATATGTTATCCATAGACAAAGTGATTTCCTGGTTTACAGTTGTGCTAAAATCAACTATCTCCTTGCTGATGGGGGTCAAATATGCATAGTTGCAGCTACATGCTTGGCAGGAAAAAGAAAGTTATAAAAAATATAACCAGCTTGGGGGATATCTGTTAGCTAATTTTATTCATTAATAGTCAAAGAAAAAAAATATAGCTTTAAGGTATTCAAAAGCTATATATTTTTGTCAGAATTTCAACTCCTTGGTTAAAAGAAAAAAGACTCCAACATGAGTCACTCAAGAAATGGTACTCAGGATTCTTCTGCTAAAAAATATCCAGTCATTAATATGTAATATGCAGGATATATTACTTAAAATAGACAAACAGGATACCTAACTAGAAAGTTTAAAAAAAGAATCCAGAAAGAGAATGGAACATTTTGAAATTCTTATGAAAAAGTAAGGGCCACAGATCAAAAGTATGGAAGACACTTTACATGATCATGAAGGCAGAATAACTGAAGGTGAGTCCCAGACTGAATTTCTTTTAAAACAAAAAAAAACTTGATGATTTAGAAAATAGACTGAGTTGAAATAACATTAGAATCTGTGATATACCTGAAAAGTATGAGGGGGATAATATAATAATTTTCTTAACTACCTGGCTACATAATACATTAAATCTACTTAAAGCTTTATCTTTTGGAATTGAAAGAGGACACAGATCCCTGAGGACACCTTCTAAGATGGAAAACTCACCAACATGCTCAATTATAGTTAACTTCATGTCTAGCTTAGAAAAACATCAAATATTAAAAGCAGCATGGTCCAGGTCAACCTATTAAAACAGGTGAACATATAGTCAGATTTGACAATGATTATACCAGTAAAGTAATGGGTAAAAGAAAATCCTGTTTACCACTGATCAAGGAACTTAAAAAGACCAATATTAAAGCTACTTTGTGTTTCCTTCAAGGATTGAATTATTCCTTTCTGAAGAAACCAAAATATTCAACATACTGGAAGAAGTATCCACTTTTGTTAACAGCAATAAAATCCTTAGTAATACTGAAGAAATGGAGTGGAACAGTATATCCCTAAAGAGACAAAGTGAGCTGAATTTTTGGAAAACTGCTTCTAAAACTAAAAAGCCTAAATACATGTGATGCTCAAGTCTCTAACTGCAGGACTATTATTTTCTAAAACAATAAATTTGACTTTTAATTAGAAGGTTTGCACTGGACTTTAAGCTTGAAAACATATGTAAGTGTGTATTTATATTTCAAGCTAAAACATTTTCATCATGAGGAATATAAAGTGTTAGTTTTACTGTTTACGGTGAAAGATTTATTATATTTCATTTAACTAAACTTGTAAGCATGTTTCTAAATGTTAAACAAATACTTCCTCTAAGAGAATGTCATTATATTATAAACAACAGAAATGGTAACTTTAAAGCTATATAAGTTAACAATTTTATTCTATTTTATTGTATTGTTCAACATTGCTTTGTATGTGCATTGCTGGGTTAACTGACTGTCAGACATAGCTCTCAACCTCCCATCTCCAAAATGTGGAACACTAGCTTTCATAATGTGGAACAAATGGGCAAAATGTGGAACACATACTCATGGATTACTAACAACTTTAACCAGGAAGTTCATAGGATGTGTAAAATATGCTAATTTTATTATTAAAAAGATCTTTTAATGAATTAATACTATTTATTTCGGTACTTACATATTATCGCAGCTAGATTTTTCACGGCAATAACATCTGCTTCCTGATCATGACATATGCTTGTTAATGTTTTTCAGAAGTTATCTACTGTATTTTCTTTCACACTGCAGGCTGGTTTCGGGAGTGTGATCCAAGAAATGTAAAAAAAACCCTACTCTACTTGTTTCTGTACGCACTTTACTGCCAGCATGTTGCTTTTTGCAAGTCCGCCTGCTGAATGTTCTTTTTTTTGTGGCAGCAAATGCTGTCAAGTAATGGTAATAATTTGGGCTTCTATTCTTCCTTAACTGCTGTTGTCAGATGAAAGACAGAAGATCTGAGGGTATAACTGGGATGATTTCCATGTCAGTGTTTTCATTTAGCTTGCATGTGTGTTTTAATGAAATCGTAGTTCTCAAACCCTTGTAGCATCCCAGTTCTGCACAAATAAATGTGAATGTATACTGTCTGTGCTGATGTCATTGTTTTACACACACAGCTCCATGTACTGAGGGAAACATTTTCAAAACACCTACTTCCCTTTTTGTATATGACACTGTCAGGGTTATGGCCAGTGACTTTCAAGGGAAGCCAGAAGCCTTTGTACTACCATCGTTCTTTTCAAAATTAACTTGTGCGACGTGACTGTTAAGCTTCTCGGTGTACTATACAGCATGCTCATGTTCCATTGCAATGCAATGGCAGTAAGCCAAGATATAAAGAAGCATACCTAAGCAGCGATAATCTTTTTTTCTGATATTTAATTGATAACAGCCCAGAAAAGAAGACATAGTGGTAAAGAAAACACACAAAACAACTTTTTCACAACGTTTACAAAGATATTTCCAGATCGGACAGCAGCCGCTATTGCTGTGAAAAATCTGGTTGTGATAATAAATACGTAAGTACCTTTATTTCTATATACCACGAATATCAGTTTAAAAAATCCTAATACATGATGTGTGACAGATCCTTTCAATGTGGAACTTCAAGGAACATGAACTTTTAAGAACCCAAATGAGGTAAGTTTCTTGTTATGAGGTGCACTTGAGAAGTACGATGACATATTTAAGTAATATTCTAATTTGTGGTATGAAAGTGCTGGTGATTTTGTTTTTTTTTTTTTTGTTCCTGTGTAACACATTTCTTTTACAGGTCATTATGAAACAACTGAAACTTAGAAAGAAAACCTGAGAAAAAAAGAATTTCCATATCTTTAGAATGTTGGACATTTCCCACTTTGAACTATGCTGAAGAAAATCTAGGTCAAAGTTCATCACTGATGTCTGTGAAATAAGAAAATAACTTTGTATTTTTTCAAGTATATGTAAAAAATCTACTCAAAATAACACCTCCTATATTTTCTTAGAAGTAAATAATTGGTAAGACTAAAGGTATAGTAATGTTTAATACTGACATATTGTGACATATTATTTGTTTAGATTTTGAATATTAATAGCTTATGCTGTAATGTTATTTACTTTAACTATACATATTAACTGTACATATTAATTGAAAAAAGTAAAGTTAGATGTTTGTTGGTGATTAGAACAGCTTAAAATAACTGAGAAGCATGAGAAACTTATAGAGGAAATTAGAAGCTATTTTGTGCTGTGAGTTGTCATTCTCACATGCTGTAGTCAAATTCTTATGTCAACATGTAAAGCTTATATCAGAACAGCAGTTCACAATGGCTAAAAACACACATTCTAATTAAATAAGCAGGAAATATTTTATATATATAGTCAAGATCGCTTGTAATACTAGAATTAATAAGAGTAAAGATCTTATGAATAATATGTATATGCACAAAGAATGCAATATATATATATATATATATATATATATATATATATATATATATATATATATACACTATGTAAGACTAATAAAAGTGCAGTATCAGTAAATTATGAAATGTGTACACATACTGTAATCTTTAACACAAACTTAATGATTAAATAGCTCTTGGATGGGATAATGTAGAAATACAATATATATATATATATATATATATATATATATATATATATATAATAAGGTTGAATACTAGTGGGAAAATAAGACAGAAAATTGTATTTAAACAACTAACTTTTAAGAAAGATGCCTGTTACATATACCTGCATATGACAGAAATATGAATGTACAAGTTCTCATATAATTCACAAAGAAAATCATATAAAATATTTGAAAATAATCTGAAAGGTAAAATTTTAAGCTTGGTCAAGTGCACTTTGAAGCTTTTTACATGTTGTATGTTATTAGATTCACTAAGACTACCTGAAATAACTAATTTTATAAGATAAAGTTGAAACTTGTGTGTTTTATTGCTAAATCAGTAGTCATTTTGATAAAAAGTAAAGTAGATTTTTCAGATCTATGTTACCATGTCAAAAGACATGCTCACCAAACACGTCTTAGTCGACACAGAAATATCGACCCTTTAAAAACCCGAACAGCCACTTCAGCGAACATTTTCCCAGGGGAAAAAATTGCTAGGCCGTCATCAGGGATTTGCTGTTTTCACCACTGTAGTGTGATCTTGGAGTTTGGTATATTTAGTTAGGGGGTGTGGGTGGGGGGTTGAAAGTTTTTTTTTCTGTACAGCCAAGCGATTTTTTTTCCCTTGGGGAAAAAATTTGCGGAAGAGGCCATTTCAGTTGATATTTCCATGTTGATTAAGATGTGTTTGGCAAACACATCTTTCAACATGGTAATATAGACCCAATTTTTCAATGTGTTTGAATCTGGGAAGGCAGCATGAGATTTGACTTGAAGACTTTGTAACTTTTTAATACAATATAGACTGTAAACTTTTTTTTTGACTCCACAGAAATAACAAGACATTCCTTTCAACCTCAGTAATGTACATATTTTCATAAAGCAGTTTAATAAACTAAAGGATTTTAAATATTTTGATATTTGATGATTTAAGAGTTTTGCAGAAATTTTTGATATAGACACTTGTACTTTAAAAACTATTTCAGAGGTTTTTGTTAGAAGTATAAAATATGTGTGAGTGTTTTGACATGAAAACTATATATGTATATTGATTTCTCTTTTGTATTATAGTTTACTATGATAATAATACCTGTCACCTGTAAGATTAGAGATGGTTTTATCTCTTCAGATCCAACTCTGTTACACTTATTTGTTTACAGATCTAGTTAGGATAATGTTGAATAAGCAAATAATTTAGGAATAATTAATGGTTAATGTATACTACTATTACATAAGCAAGTATATAATATACTATTTCTTGGATTATTTAATATTTGTGATTACTAGGAGAGGATCATTAATCTTTGGTGTAGTAATAGGAGGAACAGTTTTAAATTCCAAAAATATAAAACTAGATTAATAGGCTAATATTATTTTGGCCTATGTATAATTTCAAAAAACTCCAAAAGTAAAAAGCGTTGACAAACACAGCACAAAGGTAAAACCAGGATTTATTCCAGACACGAATCACTCCAAAATTCCACCACAAGTGAGCGCTTTCATCTCCTAACATCGGAGATTTCTTCAAACTGGTGGTGAAGCAAAAGCAATACACTTATATATCATTCTAAAATCAATTAAAACATCAATTGAAACATAATTAACCCATAATTTGGAATTAGTTAATTAAAAAGACAAGAATACTAAAGCTAATGCTTAAGCCCCTTTCTTTTTAGATACATAATGAATTCTTCTCTATTGTTTAGTCCAGGGTAAAAACATGCATTTAATCTGACTTGCCAGCAGTATTCAAGCCAACCCAACTCTTCTTCAATGTTAATATTTATAACTTTGGGATGAATTGCATCAATAACTAAGCATTTAAATTATTTTTGCATTTGCTATCTATATAATGTTTAGCCATTGCATTTTTTGCATCCCCTCTACCTATTGCATAGTGATGCTCATATATCCTTCTATATAATTTTCTACTTGTTCTACCAATATAGAAGCACATGCATTCTAAACATACTAATAAATAAACTACATTTTTGGACTTGCAAGTAAATTTGCCCAGAACCTTAACTATAGTTTTTCCTAATAATATTGCATTACTTTCTGTGTATAAAAATTGACAATAATTACAATTGAAACATTTAAACATGCCTTTTCTTTCTTCCATTACCTTACATTTATTTAACTTAGTTTGAAAAAAATCTTTAAAATTCTTAGCTCTCTTCTGCACAAATCTGGGTTCATCTCCTAGTTTCTATAGGAGATCCTTATTACCTTTGAAGATGGCCCAATTATTTCTAATGATGTTCTTGATCTCATAAGAATCAATGCTATTTTGTACTGCTAAAGCTGTTGTGAAGTCCATACTATGTTCTGTATGGGCTTCATCTATCATCACATTGTTTCTTTTAAGAACTTCTTCATTCATAATTTTATTTAACATATGTTCAGGATATCCTCTATTACTCATCTTTTTACAAAAACTATTTGCTTCTTTATAAAAAATGTTTTCATCGTTTGTTAGACTACTAATTCTATTGATCTGGCCTTTAACAATATTCCATTTTGTCTTCTTAGGATGTAAACTCGAGTAATGTAAGTACATATTATTTTGGCACTCTTTTTTATAAATCTTTGAAACTAATCTACCATCCTTCTTATAAATAGTGAGATCCAAAAAATTGATTTTTTCTTTACTATAAGTATGAGTAAATTTGATATATGAACAGATATTATTAATATAATTTAAGAATGCTTCTAGTTCTTCCACAGAACCGTTCCAAATTATAAGAATGTCATCAATAAATCTCAGCATTTTTGTGACATTCTTTGCAAAAATACTTCCAAAAATATTGGCCATCTCCCATCCTTGCATAAATAAATTGGCATAGCTGGGTGCTAAGGCTGCATCCACAAAAATATTGACTGCCCTCCATTATGACCAATAGTTGTTAGTAAGAACAGCAAGACTGAGGGTATGTCTATTTTTGTGGACAAACACCTACAAAAAGTAGTACCAAATGGTATAACATACATAAAGGACAGCTATGATTGTATAAAGAAACTAAATGAATTACAAGTCTCTGTTACAGATATATTAGTAACTCTTGATATAAATTCTGTTTATACTATGATCCCTAACAAAGAAGGGATGGAAATGGTCAGAATGGGATTGTTGCAATCCAAAGCATTTTCTACAAATACTGTAAGTTTGCTCATGGAAATGATAGATTTAGTTTTATCATATAACTTTTTAGAATTTTATGATGAATTGTTTGTACAAGTCAATGGGGTGGCTATGGGTGCAGCCTTAGCACCCACCTATGCCAATTTATTATGCAAGGATGGGAGATGGCCAATATTTTTGGAAGTATTTTTGCAAAGAATGTCACAAAAATGCTGAGATTTATTGATGACATTCTTATAATTTGGAACGGTTCTGTGGAAGAACTAGAAGCATTCTTAAATTATATTAATAATATCTGTTCATATATCAAATTTACTCATACTTATAGTACAGAAAAAATCAATTTTTTTGGATCTCACTATTTATAAGAAGGATGGTAGATTAGTTTCAAAGATTTGTAAAAAAGAGTGCCAAAATAATATGTACTTACATTACTCGAGTTTACATCCTAAGAAGACAAAATGGAATATTGTTAAAGGCCAGATCAATAGAATTAGTAGTCTAACAAACAATGAAAACATTTTTTATAAAGAAGCAAATAGTTTTTGTAAAAAGATGAGTAATAGAGGATATCCTGAACATATGTTAAAATTATGAATGAAGAAGTTCTTAAAAGAAACAATGTGATGATAGATGAAGCCCATACAGAACATAGTATGGACTTCACGACAGCTTTAGCAGTACAAAATAGCATTGATTCTTATGAGATCAAGAACATCATTAGAAATAATTGGGCCATCTTCAAAGGGAATAAGGATCTCCTACAGAAACTAGGAGATGAACCCAGATTTGTGCAGAAGAGAGCTAAGAATTTTAAAGATTTTTTTCAAACTAAGTTAAATAAATGTAAGGTAATGGAAGAAAGAAAAGGCATGTTTAAATGTTTCAATTGTAATTATTGTCAATTTTATACACAGAAAGTAATGAAATATTATTAGGAAAAACTATAGTTAAGGTTCCGGGCAAATTTACTTGTAAGTCCAAAAATGTAGTTTATTTATAAGTATGTTTAGAATGCATGTGCTTCTATATTGGTAGAACAAGTAGAGAATTATATAGAAGGATATATGAGCATCACTATGCAATAGGTAGAGGGGATGCAAAAAATGCAATGGCTAAACATTATATAGATAGCAAATGCAAAAATAATTTTAAATGCTTAGTTATTGATGCAATTCATCCCAAAGTTATAAATATTAACATTGAAGAAGAGTTGGGTTGGCTTGAATACTGCTGGCAAGTCAGATTAAATGCATGTTTTTACCCTGGACTAAACAATAGAGAAGAATTCATTATGTATCTAAAAAGAAAGGGGCTTAAACATTAGCTTTAGTATTCTTGACTTTTTAATTAACTAATTCCAATTTATGGGTTAATTATGTTTCAATTGATGTTTTAATTGATTTTAGAATGATATATAAGTGTATTGCTTTTGCTTCACCACCAGTCTGAAGAAATCTCCGATGTTAGGAGATGAAAGCGCTCACTTGTGGTGGAATTTTGGAGTGATTCGTGTCTGGAATAAATCCTGGTTTTATCTTTGTGCTGTGTCTGTCAACGCTTTTTACTTTTGGAGTTTGTTTTGCGATTTAGCGCTCTTTTTGGCTGCTTTTGTGGATTTGGCCTACGTATAATATTATATTAATTATTTGTAAGTCATGGTGGCTTTTGGCTAGTTTTTTATATGAATTTTTAGATGCTGGTAGCTACGGCGATAGTATAATAGCTTGACTATTCAATAGGCAACAAAGAACATTGGTATCCATTGTATGTTGTGTTTTATTAGCAATATATACATTTATAGTTGTATACTCATCTTTGTTTTTATTATTTTTGAGATTTAGTAGTTTAGTTTGCAGAAATGAAGAACTAAAAAAATCTGGAATGCTAAGATAGTGCCAGAGAAATGCCTTAGAGTCTTATATATAATTAAATTAATAAGGTGGATAAATGTTTCATATTATCTTTTAAAATAATTATTTTTAAATACACAGTATGGATTGTTTTAAACTATTATCTCAATGTAAATGGATTAAACAATGGTAACAAAAGGAAATCATTAATGAGATATCTAACATTAAATAAAGGGGACCTTATAGTCTTGCAAGAGACTCGCTTGATAGATAAAGATATACAATATTTAAATAGTTTAAGTTATGAAATGTTATCATCTACAAAAAAGAGGAGAGGAACTGTTATACTTTAGAGAAAATCCATTGACTCCATTAATGATCCCAAAGGAATGTATACAATTTTAATAATTAAATATAAGGACAAACTCTATACAGTAGCTATTTTTACTGGATCACTAGAATAGGTGCAAGAGTGGCTAAAGATTACTTAAACTTACTACAAAGTCATTGGAATGGTAGTTTAATTTTAGTAGGGTATTTTAACTGCATATCTAGTATACAAGATACAAGTGAATGTAAGAAAGTTAAAATACTGGCATCAGCTAAAGCACTAAAATAAATGGATTAGTAATATTAATTTAGGTGATTTACAAGTAAAAGCAGAAGCTAAGTCAATGTTCTTCACATATTATTCCTATGCACCTGAAATGAAAACTAGAACTGATAGGATTTTTTTTCCTCTATATATTTATTTGATAAAGTGAATTATTTTAAAACTATTGCTTGTCCTTTATCTGATCATAATGCACTGAGTATTAATATAGTAATTGATATAAGGAAATTTCAGATTATTTATAGAATTCCAGTATTTATGATGAAATTAAAAGAGTTTAAGAGTTACCGCAAGAATTTTATATCAATGAATGATAATGGCCAGGTTAGTAAAGTCTTACTATGGGACTCCTTAAAAAGTCATATTAAAGACAGAATGGGATGATTGGCAAGTAATAAAATGAAAGAGTAGGATAAAGAGGTGCTAGAAATACAAGATTAAATAGACAAAGAGAGGTTTGAACAACAAACAAATAAATTTGATAATATTGAAATAATTAAAAATTAATGACAAAATAAATGGTTTTAAAGCATAAAGTGGAAATAGCTTTGGAAAAAATAAAGTTGTATAGTTAGGCTATGTTTTCAAAAAATCTATATAGATCAACTAATACAAATAAAATGTAAAGCAAAAGGGCACAATTCAATAATATTCGGATATAGAGGAAATGCTTAACATTTTTAGGAAATTCCATGAGGTTTTTAATAAAGATAAAAATAATAATCATGATGATTACAAAACTGACAATTATTTAAAGAAAATTTATATTACTAATAAACTTAATGCCCAACAAATATCTCTGCTGAATAAACCTATTACCCTGATAGAAGTTAAAGAACCTTTAAAAAGGTAAACATTGTAAAGCTCATGGGTTAGATGGTTTAATTATGGAATTATATAGTTTGTTTCCATTATTTTTTTTAGAATTATAAGTGATGTTTTTAGGATAATTCAGAGTGACAAAATAATTCCTCCCTCACAGAATTTTTCTGTAATATAACCTATATCTAAATGAGAAAATGATAATAAGATAATCTCCTCATATAGACCTATTTCATTATTAAATATAGAATATAAAATATTTACTTCCATTTTTGCTACAAGATTAAGAGATATAGTAGATAAAGTAACTAATAAAGATCAAACAGGATCTATAGTCAATACATTACTGTGTGATAATATACAAAAGAAGTACCTATCTTAGATGTAGCAAAAGGAATGAACAAGAAATGTGTCCTAATTAGCTTAGATATTGAGAGAGCTTTTGATTCTGTAGATTGGAACTACTTGTTTAAAACTTTAGAAGCATTTGTATTTCCAGAACAGTTTATTAGAATATTAAAAGCCCTGTATAGAGACTCTGAAGCATATGTTAAAATTGGATCTTACATTTCTGGAGGATTCACATTAAACAAAGGCACAAAACAAGGGTGCCCTTGTCCCCTTTGCTATTTGCATTAGTTATTGAACCCTTAGCTAATAGTGTAAGGAATGAAAAAAATAATGTATTCTCAATTAATAGAGACTGTCAATCAAAACTACAGATTTTTGCACATGATATTTTAATAACTATAGGAGATTTAAATTATTTGATCAAAGAAATAGATGAGGAAATTGAAAAGTTTCAAGAAGCATCGCTTCTGAAATTTAATAATAACAAAACTGAAACTTTAGT
>NC_056733.1:26197819-26225319 GCF_019279795.1 Protopterus annectens
GAGGAAGTGGGGTCACATTTTGGCATCAAGTCCAGAACAACCTGTAGGTACTTCGGTGGAAGGTAGGCCTCAGATGAGGAGTGTGTGGGATGGTGTGCATCAGTAATGTGTTGGTAAGGACAGTGGGAAGTGTAGTTACTGTTTTGGTAACCATTTTTTTTTCACTACTGGAGTGGAGCACGTGTGGTGGGTAGGGTAAGAAGGATAAGTGGAAAGGGCCTCAGTACTAGTCGCAGGTCCTAGTGGGGGGAGTAGGGCAGCATGGCTGGCGTGTGTGTGTGTGTGTGTGTGTGTGTGTGTGTGTGTGTGTGTGTGTGTTTTACTATCTTGATGGTGTTTTAGGTTAGGGATGGTGCCTCTGGACTAATTGCTGCATTTTGAAGTCTCTTACTTTATGTTTTCCTCACTTCTTGGGCTGCTCCTGGTAACCTCAGTGCATGTAGCTCCGGAGGGGAGGGGGAGCAGGGCCTTCCATATGGTCCTCTGTATTCTCCATCTCTTCTCCATGTTAAGTGTGGTTTTGGGCTGATTGTGGATGGGGGGAGTTAAAGGCGACGAGCGGTAATCCTTTCCCAATGTTAGGCACTGGAGAATAGGTTTTTGGACATTTTTCTGGGTTGAGAACTATTTTGTTCACAAGGGCTGAGGCTCCACACATGCACTTTGAGGCACAGAGCTGTTAATTCCACCTCAGTGCAATGGAGCCTTTATAGCCAGAAGAAAGAAGAAAATAAAATAAATGAATAAATAAATATAATTAAACAATTCTCTGAATCTGGACTTGGTTCCACGGGCAAGCAAAAGACTAATATCAGACTCTTCCTGACTGTCTAGCAATAATGTTCCCTTGTTTAGCAGGGGCTATTAATCCACAAAAAAAAAAAGGAATAAAAAACTGAAACGGGGACTTTCACTGTGCATTTAAGGTCGGGGGTGAGAGCGCTCTGAACGCTGGCTCAGCAGATGTACTAAGAATAAGTAAGAGGTATGGGCTTCTTTCACTTCCGAAAGCTTGTTTGTCTTTTCAGCTTTTTCCGGTTAGGGGTCACCACAGTGGAACTCAGGTCCGCTAATGATTGGCAGTATATTTTTATGGTGCCAAGTTGCCAGCCCGATGCCCAACCTTCAGCGAAGGCACGCCCATTCACGTATCTCTTTCGGAGGCCACTTGACTGCGGGGAGGACATGCAGATTCCACACAGAAGGCACTTCAGCCGAGAATTGAACAGGAGAACCTCTTGCTGTGAGGCAACAACGCTACTGCTGTACCACTGTGGCTTTTTTCACTAAGTGTCTCTGGCTGTCCCTGATTTCCTCTGTTGGTTCATGATTCTGTGGGAATGGATTGGTTCAGAGTGGTGGAGTGGCCTAGTAGGCTAATGCACTATGTTGTTGTTGACAAGATGCTGGGTCAAACACTTAAAGTACTGGGTTCAGTACTTGGCCGGGGTGTAAATTTCTGAAATAGATCTGAGTTGGCTTGGTGGGCGAAGGCACTATGCTGTAGTAACCGGTGAAGGAAGTTTCATGGGGAGGGGTTGAGTGGGCTAAACATGGCTGTAATCATTGGTTAATAATATTTTTTTTCTCTCCCTCTCCAGATGGTGGCTAAGATGCAGAGACTTCATAAGCATTGGGAGGCAATAGTGGCACAGGCAGAAGAACTTTTCCAGGACGTGTCTACTGCTGACATGGAGGTGACTGAGCAGATGAAGGAATCTAGTCAGAAGAGGTGACACTTCACTCCAACGGCAATGGCTCATGGCAAGAGGCAGTGAATATTGAAGAGATGGTTCCAGCTGGCACATCAGTCCCAGCCCGGACTCAAGATGGAGGATCAGGTAATGATTTTTCCTCAACTGTCTTGGCAGGTGTGGTATGCACTGAGAATGAGGGGGTAGCTGGGAAAGACAAAGAGTCTTCTGAGATGTATTTCTGTAGTGAATAGAATACTGTGGTGGGGGGGCAGTTGTGGAAGCTCCTGGGACTTTCTGGGTCCAGTGGGGGGGGGCAGCACAGGGTCTGTGGGTAGCAGAGGATGGGGCTTGGAACTAGGTTCTGATGTTGGCCTTCACCTGGGTGACTGGTTAACCACACAGGCCTTGGTTCAGAGAGCAGGTGTAGTCATTCTGACACCGCACATTCCTTCTGCAGTCAAAGAAAAAATTTGGAAAGGAGAGTATGTGGACGTCTTTGAGTTAACTGATGTGGAGGGAGTACAGCAGCTGGTTGAAGTGGAGTCGGCTAGCAGTAAGGATTTGTTGGCTGCCTTGGCTGCATTGGGGAGGAAGAGAGTAGGTAGAATTTGCCCTAGGACATGGGATAATTGGGTGGTAGGTTTTGTTTATTACATGGCAGTGCAGCAGGAAAAGGATGGGAAGTTGGCTTTGCCACTTTTGGGTTATTTTGTCATGATTTGGGAGGTGTAGTGTTTACAGCCAGGGAAAGCTTAGTTATGGTATGATCAGATATTCCAGAAGCGGAAAGCTGTGGACCCTTCTCTTCGCTGGAGATGCAGCATCCCGACATTTGGCTGGCTACCATGATGGACATCTATGGGGAGATTGGTAGAGGGGGGAAAAGGGGAGAAGGGGTTGGTATGTGTTGGGTCTTTAATGGTAGAAGTTGTGTGTGGGTTGGGTGCAAGTTCTTGCATGCTTATTCAAGGTGTGGGGGGAATCATCCAGCCGTTTAATGCAGGTGCCATGAGATTAATTTGATGACTCTGAGCTTTGGGTCAGGGGAGGGCAGTTTTCCTCATGCACAGGGGTTTCAGACCCTTAGGGGTAGAGGGAATTTTTGTGAACTCTGGGAAGGAGAGTATTTTGGGGCGGTAGGGGAAGGGTCACATTTTCCCGTTAAAGCTTTCCCGATCTTGTACTTAAGAAGGCGATATAAAATGGGTTTTATCATGGGTTCTCTATTAAATCTAGGGTAGTTGGAGATGGAGTATAAACTGTATAAAAGACCAACCTGCTGAACAGTGTAAGCATGTAACGCAAAAGTTGGAACTAGATGTTAAACAAAAAAGCAGATATACATAAATGGTGTTAATAATAACTATATAAGAAAACTATGCTTTCTTTAATGTCTTTCAATCTGAATGGTCTTACAGATAAATATAAAAAAGAAAAGGTAGTGAACTATATTAAAAAATGTAGAGTGCAAATAACTCTGCTACAGGAGACACAACTGGAAAGAAATGAACATGTGAATTTGATAAAGAAAGGATTTCCAGGATGGTTATTTAGTAGAATATCTGGGGCAAAGGAAACTGAGGGTTTTTTTCAAGAGGAGCTCCTATAGTAATAGAAGAGAAAAAAAGATAATAATGGGAGCTATATAGTACTAAGGGGCTACTGGCAAGGGAGGAGGATTACACTGGCATGTATTTACATTCCACCTAGAACTGCTAGAATGTGTTTGATCCTAATAGCAAACACTAAATGACTAAATGATCAAGTCTGCATGGATTAAATCCCACAGTGACCCATTCCACAACCATGGATTATTCCTATTAAAACACACCTGTAATCTGTATGCCAAAACATCTAGTCAACTTATTTTTGTTTTAGTAAACCTTCTAATTGTAGCATGTATGTGCAGTATTTATTTTGATTTTGATATAACATTTTCTTCTGGTCATTAAAGGTTAAATGCTCTTCTTGTGTTATTTTCTATTACCTTTTTTCTTTGAAGATGTATTTTTGTATTCCGGGGTTACTTCTGTTTCATTGTTCTAAATTAAGTGAATGGAGTTTTTTCATATTAATCTGAAGTGGTATGTTTCTGTGTACATTCTCAGTTTTTACTGCTTGGCTTAGTTACTAAAGTGCATTAGACGTGACTGGTGGCGGAGGTTTTTTTTTTTGTGTGTGTGTGTGTGTGTGTGTGTGTGTGTGTGTGTGTGTGTGTGTGTGTGTGTGTGTGTGTGTGTGTGCTGATGCTCCATTGTGAATGCTTGGATTTTTAGTTCAGTATGTGTAAATCTTAATTTCTTGCTGTTTACCTCTGATACCTCTGATACTTGTTATTTGTGTTTACTGTTTGAAATATTGGCTTTTATTTTGGAAGTTAGTTTAGACTGTCAACATTTTGACAGTAGTGGTATCATAGTTGTCAACGTTTTGTCTTTAGAATGTGTAATGCCACTTCTCACAGTGTGGAACAAATGGTAAAAATGTGGAACACTTTCTAACACCTTGAGTGAGGGAACTCACACCTCACAGCTCATAGCTGTGCCTTTGTAAAAATGTCTTTTGATGAATTCATGACTTAATTTTATTTACCATGGATATTATTTAAAGGATGCTTAGCAAAGAATGTATGACAGACTTTTTCAATGTGGGACAGTATAGATCATGGAATTGTTAAGTCTCAAAATGAAGAAATGAAGAATGTCCCTAATAGTGAGATATAGTTTATGGGAATGGTGGTCATTATAGAGTAACTTTCCACCAGAAAAATGTTTTTCAACCAATGATTTGCATTCCTTTCTTTTCAAAAATTTGTGCCTTGATTTAACTGTACAATAACACTTGGGAGTTATTCTTGGAAATCCCCTGACTGCTTGGTTTGATAGCATGACAGAAGCTCATAAGGTCAAACACTTAGGTCAAGTGTGAGTATATCAAAATTGTGACTTTCACTCCCCATGTTTATGAAGGTATATCGTGTTCTTACAAACTAGTATAAGACCCGGTTGTATTTGTTATGTGAATGATATCTTAAATACAGATTATATTGAAGAATACATGAAGTCCATACCACAGGATGTGACTTGGAGTTTTTAAAGAGCTTGTCTTAAACATCAAAACAAGTGAGCCTTTATTGAATGAAAATATGGAAACATAACCAGGTCTTTGATGAGTCACTTCAGACACTGCTTTGCTTTATTGTAATTTTATTTTACTTGTCCTTTGAGTATTGTGATGATGTAAGGTAGTACCAGATGTGCCAAGGGGAGAGGTCAGTGCATGTGCATCATATGCCAGCATATCAAGCTGGAGTTTTGTGAAAAACTATATGTCATTTGAATATCAAACAGATTTGTAAAGTTGTTTTTGTTAAAAGTGTATCAACAGTGGGTCCTGCTGGACAGAAAAGAAAGACACATGTATGTCAGACTGCATTTTTGTAACTGATTAAATGTATATCTTTTAACAGAGCATACCGGAAGGGAAGGGATTAAGCTCAGCCAAGCTAACCTTACAAAAATAGCCTGAAATTAAATAACTTGATTTAGGTCATAAACATTTTATCTCACAGGTCTGAATGCAGCCAGAGATGCAATGTCTGTGGAAAGCCTTTCTGCAGGACAGGTGGAAGTGTTGGAATTGTTTTTTTAGCTCCCAGATGCTGTATTAAGCCTTAGCAAATTTCTGTGTGTGTATTGTGACACATCTATTCCAAATCCTGGCTCAGTTGCTAGTGAGAAAGTAGTGTCAGAGCCACAGAGTCAGGTGACTGTATGTGATGTAATTCTGTAGCCAGCACTGAAATTGTATTTGAATACTGGTGGGAGATGTAATAGATGTACTTTGTTATTAGACCTGACAAGAGACACTCATTTACCTTCATCTCGCTTTGCTTAAGTAAGTAAATAGGGAACAGTAATTCTTCAGTTAGTTAGAAAATATAGTGAGAGTAGATTAAAGTTGTTTTTCTGTATCTATCTGAGGCTTTCCATCTGTGTTGTGTTTTATATTTCCTGTGGATTGAAACTCTGGTGTTTATTGTAAATAGATATTCAGTATTTTCATGTTTTCTATTTTGTTATTTATTATTAAATATTTCTATACCTTTCATTGTCACTGGTCTTTTAGAAAATGTTTAACTTCGAGAGTAATTGCATTTATTTAGTAACACTGCGACTCCACATTCCTGAAAGTCTTGCTGCTTGGTTACCACTACCATTTGTATAAGTACTAATTTCACTAAGAGCAATTAGTACTCTGGTAAGAGCCTTAGAGTAGCTGGCTTTGCTGCTCTGGTGGCAGTGTATCTATCTTATAATCTGGTTGGAGGTGGCAAAGTGTGCAAGCTGTGCCAGTCTTTCCCAGGTGTGTGTGTGTGTGTGTGTGTGTGTGTGTGTGTGTGTGTGTGTGTGTGTGTGTGTGTGTGTGTGTGTGTGTGTGTGTGTGTGAAAACAAAATCTCAAACAGAGTGTGTGTGTCAGCTGCTTTGAACAAGGACACTGAGAGCACTGATTTCACAAAGAGGGTGGTGGAGAACTTGGCTTGAAACACCCGTCTAAGGACTCAATTCTATAACTGTGCTAGTGAAGAATCTTTTTGGGGCCTGGAGAGAAAGCCCAGCCCCAGGTCTGGAGTGTGCATTCCCTTTGTGCTCTTAAGGGAAATTGTACATGCAGAAAGATGCATCTGAAAATACTGTGTGTGTGTGTGTGTGTGTGTGTGTGTGTGTGTGTGTGTGTGTGTGTGTGTGTGTGTGTGTGTGTGTGTGTGTGTGTGTGTCGATTTTTTGTCTCAGTGAACATTTCCCACCAGTGTCAGTGGTGAGGATTAGGGCTCTTTGATCACTAGCCCAGAGGACGGACATCAAATACTGGTGGCAATGGTGGGATTGAGGCTCCTTGGTCACAGTAGTATTTTGACCAAGTTCACTTTCATGTTTCTAGATTACTTTTATTTCATTACAAGAAGTTTTCCAGTGTGCCCAACTTTAAATTAAGTGACTGTATTTTGTTCACATTAGTGTGTATTACTAAAGTACTATAGTATCCCTGTGTGTGGAAAGGCTGCCCTTACCTATCACTCAAGAGTACTTATCTAGCAACATTTAAAAGCAGTCTGCATGACTGGGTGGGTGATCACACATGTTCACCTGGGATACGTGGAGAAAGTCTACTTAATGGGGGGCACTGTATGTTTCCTGTTGGTACTGAGGGATGCAGCTAAGCTTATTGATCTCTTTTAGCCATAAACTTCATAAGAATCTGGGAACCTATGAACCTAGTTCCTCTGAAGTATGTGCCTTCAGTTTTATTGATTGTCTCAGCTGTTTTAATTTCACTAACAGTGGTGATTGTATTTGTGTGTTTATTTTAAATGGTTCCTTCCTGAGTCCTTTAAAATGTCATCCTTTTCCCTTTTTTAATAAGGAGTTATGGGAATGACCATTCCACTAAAAGTTATTATAAGAATAATGGATGTTTAGGTTATGGATTACGCCTTCATTTGGTAATGATGGCAAATCACAAGTGATCAAATTCAGAAGAGTGAGTGTATCACAGCTTAAGTTCTAGGCTGCTTATCACTGAATGATTAAATTAACAATGAAGGTCTCTGTTACATTTCCCATGATCTAATTAGCACTGCTGCAAAAGCAGTATGTACTCTGTATTCACACCTCTCTGCAATGTTAAGTCTGAAGTAATGCTTATGTATTTAATACAACTAACCTCTCACCTCCACACTGTTACATATATTAACATTTTCAGAGTTTATTTATACCCTTCCTACATCTCTCACTGTCATTTTCCTGTTAGCTTCCATGAAGTCAATATACTCTCTTTCATCTGTCTTCATTGTCATGGCCCAGATCATACTTGGAAAGTTAATACAAGCCTGTTTGTACCCTACCATTTTGGCCATGACTCATGGAACTTTTTCAGACAGGTTTACGCACTCACCACCACATTGAAACTGATCTAATTACAGTGGTTAATAATCAGAAGTACTATAGAGTGCTAGTCCTCCTGGATCTCTCTCCTGCTTTTGACTCAGTGATTTATGGCATCCTAAGAGAACATTTGCATTTCTAATGTGGAATTACATCTTTGGTTCTTGTCTAATTTTCTTGTACACAAGAGGCTCTTCTGGACTTAATCATTCTTTATGTTACCATCTTAAATGCTAGATTCCCCCTATGTTTTGTTATGGGCCCTTTACTGTTCACTGGTATAAGCTTCCATTAGAAGGTCCTCTGAGGTAAAGTAGGTTTAGCGTACCATACTTGCATCAATGACACACAGATCAACTTCTTTTTTCCTCTGGATGAGATGGAGTATGTTTCAAGGCCATATATACTTGATCAATGCAAATCATTTGACAATGAACACTGCAAAGACTGAGGCCACTAAAGTTTATACAACTCTGAGAGACTCTTCTGTTCCTCCATTGCCAAAGTATATATTGCATGGGGGATATATACTTGAATTTGCTCAAAATGTGTAGAACCTGGGGGTTATTATTGACTCATGACTGACATTTTGGGACCAGGTGTTAGCTGTAGTAAAGTCTTCTTTCTGTGATTAAACACTGGATATCTCAATATGACCTCTTGATCGTTGTCCATACAATGGTTTCTCCAAGACTAGACTACTATAATGTACCTGGAACTACTTAACAATGAACTGTATTATTTATAAATGGTGTAGCAGTCTACAGATAAAGTACTGACTGGTACTCCATATTGCCATCAAATTATACCAGTTTTGCAAAGTCTTTATTGTCTTCTGATCCACTATATGGTCGTTTTTTAAGACTGTAGTGTTATTTATCCACTCATGACTTTGATCCTTGCTATCTGAAGCCCTTACTGAGCCCCACTGCCTGTGTAGGCTTTACATTCATTCCCAGAGGGGCTGCTGGCAATTCCTTGGGAGAATCTGGAAATGTCTGGTTTTCTTTCATATTGTTATCAGGCTCCTTACTTGTTGAATGTGCTAATTCACCAGCTACATGAGTGGCCCACACTTGCTGGCTTTATGCGGGTACTAAAAACATGTTTGTTTGACTTGAAGTATATTGATGGCTTTATTGCAGCTATTGTTTTATAACTGTAAATGTTTTATATTCCAATGGTGCTTTGTTCTTAAAGAACCTTAATAAAGCTAAACATGATCTTCATTACAGGAAAATTAAACTCCCCCTTCTATGTGCCCCCCAATATCACACCTTTGACTATATTGAAAATGCACTTGTTTCCTCTACTGAGGTATGCAAAATGATTAATTTAATCAGTGGCTCTGAAAACACGACTGAGCCATGTGGTTCATAATGCAAAATTCTGGGAATAGCCATGTGAGCTCTCATTCAACTACATAACTTCTACAAAGTCAAAAAGCATTTCCAGGTTAATTAAAATTTAGTGAGATTTTAGAACTATTAAACTGCTACAAAATTTGCAAAGTAAACTAAAAAAAAAAAAAAACAATCTTTACGCCAAAATTGCTACTTCTTTCTCTACAAAATCTCTGGACTAACACATTCTTCAACTTTTGTGATATTTAAGCAGTAGTATATCATGAAACTGATACCAGCTAAATCATAAAGATGTAATGGTTTGGCAAGGTATAACAGATTTTGGTTTATATGTTAGATATCAAGGACTTCACCCTTAGGACCAAACATGGCAAAGTCAGGAGAAAATGCCTCCATGACTCACATCCCTGGCAAGCATTACAGCTATAATATTATTCGCTCCAGCCCTTTACTATTATATCTACAATTGTTATTACATTGTTACAGTAACTCCTCCTGCCACATTCTTGCAATGATTGCAGGTTAACTTCAAGAAAGTAAATTAAACTCTTTTCGTGCCATATCATTCACTTCCATTAATTGTAAGCTTTCCTAAAGGAGAAACTCACAAAAAGTTGTAATTTGCATTTGATTCACATACTGCTAGAGTAGAAGAGGCTCTAAAAAATGTAAGAAAGTGGTTTAAGGTATATTAATGCACCATTTTGTGGATGCCTACAGATTGGACAAGGTGGAGGTGAGTGGCATCTAGTCACTGGAACATCATCTCTGAGACTGCCCTATCTCCACAAGCAGGAACAGTATGCACATAAGCTATGCACCTTTTATTTTATTTTGTTCTTTATGTTTTTCTTATCTTTCTGGTCCTTACTTTGTGCATTATGGAAGCTGCAAATGTGTAAAGCTGTGAGTTGTTAGTAGCCTTATCATGCAATATCACATTTGTTTTCCCTCATGTCTACTTTCTTACTGTGTAACTATAAGCAAGTCACTTAGTGAGATAATGCTTACAGGTTGCCCCTGAGATAAGGCAGTTATAATTAGTGGGTTGACCTGGTTATAAAGATAATAGATAAAAAGTGGTTGATCAAACTTTGTGAATAGTATTAACAGATAGATAACTTGTATAACTCCCTATTGGTGAGTTTTGCACAGTGGAAATCCTACATGGGAGTTTTATGGGACTCTGGAATAGATTGCCCATACATGTCAAGCAGAGCGCCTCTTTGGCCCTCTTCAAAAGGAACCTTAATGATTGGATGGGAGAAAGGAAATTCACCCCAGGGAACACATCAGTCACCCTGCTAGAGGGGTCTAGGGAAGTAAATAGTGTGGGAAGAAATAGCCAGGAAATTGTTATGGCTAGGCTTGTATAGGCCCTAGGGCCGATAGCCTAGTACCGACCTATGAACCAGTGAACCTATGACTGCAACTCAGAGAAGGTAGATCTCTAAAGTAAACTCAGCGATTGCTAACACTGAATTTGAGACCCTTGTTTACTGAGTAAATTGTTCCTGAATCTGACCAATGCAAGTCAAAGGCTACAGCAGTACTTTCACAAAACAATTGGCTAATGAAGCTAAAGGAAACTTCTTAATAATGAACAAATAATGCAAACAGCACTTGTGCAAGCAATTGTAAAAAAGGGAATAAACAGGCAAAAATTTCAACAGAAATTCTGCATCATCAATTTGTTAAAATAAGGATTTGATCAGAAAACATAGTGCCATAATAGAAACCAGTTATTGGGGTAAAACTAGAGAATACATGGCGGCTGTGCTAATCTGGATTCAGGTCGGAATAGAGTTGAGATATAATAAAAATAAGAGAGAAATGAGAACTATTGTAGCCTAAAGTAGCTGGAAAAATATTATATATTACAGAACTGGAAGGGATGGAGGGAGAAAGAACTAGTGTGTTAGTGTATGTTATGTTTCACCTTTTCTTTAAATCCATCTTCTTCAAATATTGCAGACCACGATGTTCTTTACGTTTCATAAGGAAGTGTTAAAAATAATAAACATAATGAGTATTACTAATATATATATATATATATATATATATATGGTTCCCCTTCACAATTCCGAATTACTGAATGCTCGAAATTCAGTAACTCAAGACTGTAAGGTCGAAAATGCAGAAGCGCGAATCTGTATAAGCACAAAATCAGATATCTCGAATTTGCGCTTATGCATGTCAGGTACGGGACGGGAAGTGTGTGAGTTGGGATGTTTTAAGGAAGTAAAGGTAAGTGAGTGTATGTGTGTGTTTTGTAAGTTGTGCGTGTGAGGTGGGAGTATGAGTGTGAGTGTTGGATGTGTCTATGTATGTGTGATGTGTTTGTGTGTGTGCGAGGCAGTTTAAAATGTCTGTGTGGTGTTTTTTTTTTGTGTGTGTATTAGTGCGATCTTGGAGTTAGAATATATAATTAGGGGGTGGGGGGTGCAGGGGCACTTGCCCCACTGCGTACATTTAGTGTAGGGCTTACAGTTTATGTTATGTGGGTTGTATGGTGTGCGTGTTGTGTGGTGTATGTGTTCTGTATGTTCGGGGTTTTTTGCTTTCGTGCTTGTGGGTTTCGGGATTTTTGTTGGTTCAACTTTATAATTTCGAGTTGCTGAATATCGAGCATTCAGTAATTCGATATTATGAAGGGGAACCATATATATATATATATATATATATATATATATATATATATATATATATATATATATATATATATATATACAGGGCCACAGAATCTTTCTTAGTAAACATGTTTTCTCACAGTTTTTAACATTAACCCCATCTAGCATCTGCTATGCCACATTTCCAAAACATTTGTTGCTAATGTTTTATGTATTTTGTATAATTTAGTTGGGGTGAGGTGCCATTGGTGCAGGACAATAATAAATAAACAGTCATTGCCTTATTGTGTATGCTCAGTCCCCAATTTGTTGCCATTAGGTGCCTAATAAGTAAAGGGCATCATCTCTTTCCAAAACGTCTGCAGTCTAAGTGTGGCGTATTTGGCCTTTGACTACATGAAGTCCTTATATGTCAGTCTACCCCTTACTTTCTTGGCATTCCCTCATTTTTTCCTAGGTGCAAATCTTGTCTTCTGTCTTTATTTTTCTAGAAATTAAGGTACATAGTGCAAAGATTCATATAAGGATTTTAATGGATAGTTTTGTTTGCTTTTAGTCTTCAACTTGCATCATTACAATTGAAATTGACAAACACCAACAAACTGTAAAATCCACAATAAAAAGAGTCAGGACCCACAAACGGCAACTAGTCCAACGTTATTCACTAAAACAACCATGATTAGTGCTTTCGTCTGTGATAGACGTCATTCCAACTTTATTCACTAAAGCAACCATGATTAGTGCTTTCGTCTGTGATAAACAGATTTCATCGGATGAAGTCTGTATATCACAGACGAAAGCACTAATCGTGGTTGTTTTAGTGAAGTCTATTTATCACTGATGAAAGCACTAATCGTGGTTGTTTTAGTGAAGTCTATTTATCACTGATGAAAGCACTAATCGTGGTTGATTTAGTGAATAAAGTTGGACTAGTTGCCGTTTCTGGATCCTGACACTTTTTATTGTTGGTCATTACAATTGCCTGTCTCTTTCCCAATCTGTCTATTCCCACCATGGGATGGTTATAACAATTTGTATCCAATACCAGATATTAGTTATTCCTCCTTCCACCCGTCTAAATGTATTATATTATCCTAGTCCTGAATCCCAATCATCCAGTAAGTCTGTTCAGAAAGGCAGTACGATTCTCCCGCAGGCTGAATACAGTCAAACAGATGAAAGAATATTAGGGTAATCTGGAAAGTTTTAAGACAATATGAGACAGGTGTGGTCAGATGGTCAAGGAATCAAGGACTTATAAAGAGAAAGAACAGATATTTAATGGAGCCAAGGGAGGGAAGGAAAGAATAAACATGCATGAAATCAAGATGAAGTAATGTTAGGAATGGATATAAGGAATGAAGGAGAAGAAAGAAGATCAGATAACTATCTGTTACAATTAGATGGTATGATATAAGGCATACTATGGATGAATTGAAAAGTAATTACAATGTTATTAATGACTAGGGTATTATGAGGTAGTAATGATACTTAAACAGAATTTTTTGGGGCACATATCAAATCTGGAAGGACAACATCCTTTGGAAGTACTGGTAGAAGTGATGTTACAGTACATTACAGTAGAGTAATCCTGAATCTGACTGCAATTTGAAATATTTGTAGGTATGTTAATGAAGTGAAAAAGGTGCAGGTTGCTTGGGGGTCTAATATCAGAAGATCATAGTTTCAAAACTTCGAATCTGATATGGCCGACACCATATGATCAGAGTTTTGAAATTTTGAATTTGATTTCCCTTTTCTGCACTTTAGTGCAATCTTGGAGTTGGTATATTTAAGTAGCGGGGGGTATGGGGGGTGCAGGAGGGCTTGCCACTCTACTTAGAGTGTTTAAATGGTTTGTTTTTGTAGGTTGTTGTGTTGTATTACATTTTCAATGTTTCAAAGCTTTGATTATATGGAGTCGAACATATCAGATTCATAGTTTTGAAACTTTGATCATGTAATATAGACCTGGTGCTCGGATATTCTGCAAATGTAATTGGATTATAATGTAGATAACAGAAACTGTGGGAACAAGTGCTGATTCTTACAAATGTTTGATTTCATTTTGAAGATAAAATTGATTATACTTCATGGTGAAAAAGAGACTGTATACATATGTTAATATTTTGCAAATGTTATATATGATTGTGCACATACATACATGGATTGAACTCTCAGCAATTTGTACAAAATTATATTAAAAAAATCAGACCTTCATCTTAGATAAAAGTGATGTAGAAAATGCACTGATCTCTGTGCTTAAGTTGTTATTAGTCTGCCAAACATTATTCTCACATTCTTTGTGACTGACCTTTTACAGTTTCAAATAGTTTTTAAAAAGATCTCTGAGCCATTACCTGACAAAACTAAGGCAGAGTTCATCAAAAATGACAGAAGTTGATCTGGCAAAGAAGGGATTCACTAATTCTCTCGTATCAATCCATCAGTCATTGAAAGCTCGACATCAAAGAAATATAATTTTCTCCAAGGTGCTATGTTCCCAGTTGGTTAAATTTAGTTGGAGGATACACACGGAGCTACTTGTGACCAAAGGATTCAATGATAAAGATCTGTTGCATCATTCTTTGGCCAATTTTCCTTCAGTTATTTACAGTGGATGTCTTATTAGTCATTTACTTAGTGAACTGTTTACATAATGCTGGCAGGCAATGCCAGAAAACCAGCACAGAGTTAGCGTGCCTTTTCATACCACTGGCACCCCTAATTTGGTTAGAATTTTTGGTATAACAATGCCAGTTACAGGACAGGAAAGTAAGTAGCACATAATTGCTTACATTCCTCAGGGAGGGAGTTATGGGAGAATCTCACATTAGGAAGACTTTTAGAAGAGACTGATTTATCATTCAAGGTGCGTGTTGGGGCCAGGACATAGCAGGGAGCCTTTCAAGGTCAAGACGTATGCATGCCAACACCATGTATTTACACTGAGTGGACACAGCTTACTAGTATGATGGGGAATGCGAAGGAAAGAAAACAAAACTAAGGTTAGCAGGAAACTTGAGAAGTAGTACACTATCTGCCAAGGTGACAGATCTCGCTCTGCTTTCAGTGATACAGAGCACTCTTGTGCCACTGCCAAATTTCATAAAGGAATCATTATTGTCTGCTTTGGAAAGGACAACTGGTTGCTGAGATAATCACCAGAAAAGGCATTCTGTGACATAACAGTACTAATAGATGTGAGGACAGAAATGAACTGAGCTACAGTAATAGATTGAGAGTCTTTCAACACATGTTACATACGATTATGACACAGGTGGTTCTGATGTGCTGAAGGGAAAACTACTTTAAAATAAAAAAAAAAAAAAAAAGACATAATTTTTTAATTTCCTGTAGGCTTCATTTATCTACATAATGACATAATGCTGCCAAAATTACCTTATGGAATTTGTTCTGTAGGCACCTGACTGGTATGCGTGATAATGACTGATGTATATCTGAGCCAGTTAGTGAAACGCAGTCCTGGTCAAGTTACATTTTCACTGAAACTGATCCTTATAACACTGTAAAGAAAGGCTATAATACATAAAATGGTGCTAATGAACTGGAAGTCAAGTGAGGTTTACTGCTTTGACGTAATGCTTGATACAGAAGCTTTGACTGAATATTTTTCTTTGGAATAATCACAGTGCTCTGTGGAACAGAAAGCTTAATCTGATGATATTTAAGATCTACTGTAAATGACAAGCAAATAATACATTTTAATAGTCTTCCTATTATTTAAATTCTTTAAGAAACTTGTTACTGTCACACTCAACTCTTAACTGGAAAATAAGAACTTCTGTGCGAACATGAGTAGGCATGAATTTGGGAAGCTAATGCACTGATTAAGGAAGGGCAGCAACTGTGGCTCAGGTTTTTGGCAATAGCTATATAGTAGGAACTGGGATGATTCACCAGATGACCCCAGTGAAGGCATATATTCCTTTGATTTTGTTAACCATAAATTTATACCTTACCGGGTATACATAGCTTATGCATGACAATGGTCTTAACAGTCTAATTCATAAGACAGCATTACAGCAGTAAAGACTGACCAGTAATGAATATGCATTCTCTCAAGACTGAACACCATATAAAGATGGGCTGAAAACTTTCATTCTTGAGCCTGCTTTTGGGCTGTTTATCAGTTTTCTGATAAATATACTCAGATAGCAATTAGCCTTATGTATTTTGACAACCCAGCAATAATAGTATCTGATATTATGGGCTCAATGACTGATGGATAAAGTATTTTATGAATCTGTTGTAAATTGATTCTTAAATAATGACCTAAATTTATAAAGGATCAAAATCTGTGCTTCATATCAGCTCAGAAATGATAAAATATTCTTTATCTTTCGATTTCATTGCCAGGGGTATAGCACCTGAGCAGGACAAAAGTTTTTAAAACCCCTGGAGTGCCATTAGCAACTCTCATTCCTGTCTGTTTCATATGTAAGTGACACGGTGAAGACAGTTACCAGGAGAGCAGAAACCTCTCAGCAGACATCAGACTGACCTCATTGCCAAAGTCTGATGACAGTCCATGCTGTTAAAACTGTCACTCACTGCCTATAATCTCAGCATCAGTACTAGCTGTAAGTGACATCACGTTGAACAGAAACTACAGCAATCAGCAGCAAAGCAAACTGGCTCATTCTGGCAGTCGATAAACACGTGTGGAACACTATCTCATACTCCCAAAGAGGCTGTCGGTGTTAGTAGATAGTAGCAAATCTGGATGCTCATTGACAAGCATACTGCATAGGTGCGTGTGTTCTGTAATATCATTAGCTGTATAGTCATTTGGGAAAAAGAGCTCTATATATATATATATATATATATATATATATATATATATATATATCTACAGAGTACCACATTAAGCTGAATAATCTCTTTTCTTTGGCATGGTGAATTGCTCTTCACCTACAGGAATAATGTGAGTTTCAAGACTCTACAGTTAGCTTGTCTACTTCTATGAGGAGTAAACTCTCTTCTAGCAACAATGGCACAATCTTAGGAATGAACACATTATTAACTGGATGCCTGGAACAATGCAGTTGAATGCAGGTATCTTTGTAGAATGTTGTAGATTACTGTTTCCTGTACAATATCTGCAAGACTTTTTTTTCTCCACTTCAAAAATGTTGTGAGAATGCATTATTTGAAAGCCTGGCTCCATAACATCATGGGATGAAGGCCTGACTGTGACGATGACTACCTGAGTCAACTAGCGGCCCAGGTGCTGGAGGAGCTGGATAGGGGAAGATGGGAGTGAGTAGCTGATGCAATCTCTCATCAATAGTGAGTTGGGGAGGGGTGAAGACGGTGGCTAGCCATGTTGCTATACTGACATCTAGTGGAAACTGAGTGTATTACCAGTATAAGACACATGGCTGGAACAAATGTGACCCGATGGTGAGTATGTTCATGAAGCAGTATCTCATGTAGCCAGAGCTGAGTATGCACAGGACTGTTTATATATCTGGCCTATCATTGTGAACTTAATCTATCAACCACTGCAAGGATCGAGGGTATAGGTTCCAAAATATCCTAATGGCTGCCTGGGTAGGGACTGGGGGGTACGGCAAAAACACTTCAGTGACTTCTGGGCAATGAATTCCTATGGCTGCTTCTCATCCCATAGGAAATAAATGGGCTAGTCAGCACCTGTCCTGCATATATGATGAATAGGCAAATGGTGGGAAGGAGCAAAAAAATGAATATTACAGAACGTATCAGGCAGAGCTTAGGTGGATTTTCTTATTAAAAGCACACTGTTATCCAGGGTTGAATGACAGTATATCCTACACAGCCGGCACTGAGAGCCAGACCTTTAAAAAATAAATAAAATTGTAAATTCATGCATGTACACTTTTAAGCATCAATATTTATATATAGGGTGTCCTATTTTATATATAAGATGCACTTTTTATTGTTTTTCATCTTGATTGTAACTTTAAGACTGATTTATTAAGTTGCTATGGTAATTAATGTTACTAGATGCACTTTGAATTGATTGGCTATTTGGGATAGTCCTTGTGTTTTATAATGATGAATTTAGCAAAGCATTTTTAGATATGATGAAGCATACTGCGAAAGCGCTTATCTGTATTTTATTCTGCTATTAAATTAGAGTTTTACTCATCTGCTGTGGACTACATGGAAGTGATTTTGATTTGCTGCTATTGATTATTTGCATTCCAGTAGTTTACTTTCTTTAGGCATCGTTTTTTTTTTTACACATTCTCTGCTGTTTTTGGTTTGCTGCCTGAGAAGGACATGGCTGATGGCAATATTGACATGGAACTTGGCTTCACACCCCATGAACAATGGAGGGATATGTTATTAAGGCTATCTACTTTTTTGAGAGATGATGTGAACCCTTTACTTATGGATGACACCACTACATTAATCGTGGACAATAATGGGAGGGTGAGTGATACCAAACTGATAACGTGAACACTTTTGAATCTTAGAAAATAATTTATAATGACTCAAACGCTTTCAGTGTCATTCCTCAAGGGCTTAGAGTTTTGTTAATGCCCACATATGGTGAACAATATCCTCAATTACTAGCCTAATGGCAAAGAATAAATCTTGAAACGAGCTTTTCATATATGCGCTGTCTCATTAAGTATTTCTTGCCTGTTGAGAAGGAACTAGCAGCTAACATTCAGCGCCAACAGGAAGAAGAATATACTAAATATCCAGCAGATTCATTCGATGTAATACTCAGTGAGACTATTGATCAGGTGTGCATATATGAACATAAGCTTCTTGCACAAAAGAAGAACCAGTAAAGAGATCTTAATAATTTTTCAAATAACTTTGTGTTCACCTGGTCTAAAACGCAACAGGGAAGGAGTTCCAACAATAGAGCTGATACTGCTTTAAATTCAGCACAAGCCATTACCATGGGTACTAAGAGCTCAGGGGTATCCGAACCACACCCTCTGCCAATGATGACGCAGTTGCCTCCAGTTGTAGACACACCCACCATGGATAAGGAAGCAAACATGGCGGATCAACGGTCAGTATATCATACACCGTCAGAAGGAGTGCATACTGAATCTGAAGCAGTGGTTAGACCTAAAATTCCATCAATTTCATCAGTGCAAACAACAGGGAATACATTGCCTCCACCTACCATGCTGCTACTCTCCAACTTCCCCCTTCTTTTTCGACAGAGCAGGAAACATTCTATCAAAGGGACAGATTACAGCCAACGGAGCAAACAGAGGGTACAGGCACAAGAAGGAAACACACATACGCTCACCAGCATGCGGAAACAGGTGACTTAAACCTAATTTGGAATATTTCTACTGTTTTACTTTCTCCTTTAGAAGAAGTGCTTAACAAAGGGTTATCTTTTATTCCTGCATACCCCGCGAATATAGCAGATACAGTAACTGGAGAGTATTTACAAGAAATGTTTCTTTAAAATTATTGTATGGCAATTCTGATTCTGATGATGTTAGCTTTATGTTTAGGAAATCATGCAGTTTTACACTGCCTCAGCATCCTGCTTTGGACATGTTTGTCAAACTGTGTGAAAATGACATTTATTCCTTGTTGAATGATCCTAATACACGAAAAGGGTTTGTTAACTTGACTAGTATGGAACAACAAGTTGTCTGTAGAACGTAAAGACAATATTGTCATCTGCCTGGCTGATAAAGGCGGACTGATAGTGGTAATGGACTGCTCCTAATATTTTAATAGTATGTTAATGATGTTATTTGATGTCACTGTGTATAAATTAATTGATTATGGTGAAATAATGAAAATTCAGAATGAAATCATTTCTACATTGAGGGACTGTTTTGTGAATAATGTGTTTGATAAAGATTTATTTAGCTATTTTACTGTGGAACACCCTAGGATACTGACTTTGAATGGACTGCCGAAGGTCCATAAAGGTCCCTTGAACCCCCCATTTTGACTCATACTGGCAGGAGCAGGGTGGGCTATGGAGCTACTTTCAATATATCTTGATAAGAATTGTTGATAGATAGCAAACAATTTTTACAAGACTTTTTTAGTTTTGTCAGTCAACTCTGGATATTTAGTTACTTTAGATGTGACTTCACTGTTTACCTGTATACCCAATAATGAAGAAATAGTGATGGTTAAACAGGTACTTTTAAATAGAGGTATATATGATACTAAACATATAGATTTTCTATGTCTGTTATTGGAGATGGTGCTCGAGTTCAATGTAATTACATTTGATGATTCTTACTACATTCAGACCTCTGGCATGGCTATGGGCACCTAGTGTGCCAATAGCTATGCCAGTTTGGTCATGGTGGCATGGGAGGAGGAGATTATGTACAGATTAGACTCATACATGAGTCGTGTTATTTTATCATCATTTTGTCGATGACCTCTTCATGTATTGGAATGGTACCATCAGCGAGTTGCATCAGTATGTTGATGAGCTGAATTCGAACACCACTTTCCTTAAGTTTTCATATGTATGTTTCGATTTTTTGGACATCAGAGTAAATAAGAATGAAGATCATACCTTTTATACTCATTTATACAGGAGGGATTGCTATAGACCTACCTACATGCACTGAGAGAGTATACACCCATGTCATATATTTAGAAATACATTAAGGGGCCAAGGCCTGCACACATGTTGCTTATATAGTAGGAATGAAGATTTTGAGAAGGGACTTCATACTATGAGGTCTGACTTTACTTCTAGGGGCTACAAAGTGAATGAGATTGACAATATTCATGAAAGTGTTAAACTTTGCAGGACCACTACTGGGAAACCTTATTTTTCTTCATTGGCAGTGAGTGACCATAGGGAAGTGAATAATAACAGCAACAGTAATAATACTACCATCTTTTTTGGTTTAGCATACTCCAGTGATGTAAGGAAAATTACATATATTAAATACAAACACCGGTCAATATTGTGCACATATGAGGATATATATAGGTTTGTTGGTGATAGACCATCTTTTGGCTACAAAAACAAAAAAATCACTGAAACGAAAACTATGTTATCCCAAAATTACTAATCAGTTAGGGAGAAATAAACCTGATCATGGGATGAGAAGATGTAATAGCTGTTCCTTTCGTACCCACATTGATATATCTGGATATTTTATACATCCTGTGGATGGTAAGAAGTTTTCACACTTACCAGTCGTTAACTGTAACTCAAAAGATTAGCCCTGTGTAATGGATGCTGCTCATTTTATGTAGGCAGGACAAATAGACGCCTATGAGAGTGCATCCGTGACCATCTTTATTGTGCAAGTAAGGGTATGAGCTATAGTGCTATAGCAAAACACATGATAAATACTGGCATGGAACGCACTTTTAGATTTTTGGTGTTAGAATTGATTTATGAGAATATCAATAAGGGGGATCTTACAAACTGAACGATCAGGCAGAGCTTAGGTGGATTTTCTTATTAAGAGCACACTGCCAACCAGGGTTGAATGACAGTATATCTATACAGCCGGCACTGAGAGCCAGACCTTTGAAAAAGAAATAAAATTGTAAATTCATGTATATATACTTTTAAGCATCAATATTTATATATAGGATGTCCTATTTTTTTATTTAGGATGTATTTTTTATTGTTTTTCATCTTGCTTGTAACTTTAAGACTGATTTATTAAGTTACTATGGTAATTAATGTTACTAGATGCACTTGGAATTGATTGGCTATTTGGGATATTTCTTGTGTTTTATAATGATGAATTTAGCAATGCATTTTTAGATATGATGAAGCTTACTGCAAAAGCACTTATCTGTATTTTATTCTGCTACTAAATTAATGTTTTAATCATCTGCTGTGGACTACTTGGAAGTGATTTTGGTTTGCTGCTATTGATTATTTGCGTTCCAGTAGTTTACTTTCTTCAGGCATCGTTTTTTTTTGTTTACATATTCATTACTGAAAAATAATTCATTATTTGATTTATAAAAGCACTGCAAACATTTCTGTAATTAAATATGACATTTTAGGCTAGGTTATTGAAGATTTGCTTTGAGACCTGCAAATGTTTGTTTTACTTACTGTCTGTATTCTGCACACCATTACAATAACTGTTTATATACATAAATTAAAAAAATAACCAGAGCAAAAAAGGAACTTGAAAATCAGTCTTGTTGTGTAACTCTGCAGTGTGTGTGTGTGTGTGTGTGTGTGTGTGTGTGTGTATATGTGTGTATATATATGTATATATATATATATATATATATATATATATATATATAATACATATATGTGTGTGTGTGTGTATATATACATACATACATACATATATATATATACATATTTTGTGTGTGTGTGTGTGTGTGTGTGTGTGTGTGTGTGTGTGTGTGTGTGTGTGTGTGTGTGTGTGTGTGTGTATGTATGTATGTATGAATTTATTTATTTTGTAAAACACTTTAGTGGCTTGGGACTCTAGCTCATAAAAAAGGATATGGTGTTTAATCATGTTAACTAGTAAGGGCTCTGATCTTCCAAACATAACATTCAAAGCCACAAAACTTCTGGAAAAGAACCAGGCTTCTCCAAGTAATTTTATGTAGGTACACTTGTTGTTGTTTACAGTCATAATATCCTTGACAAGCTATTTGCTTTCTCGCTATTCACATGTTGTTATAAAATAGTGATTGTGTACTGGGTCTCTAATGACAACAAACCATTATGAGATTTCAAGCAGCAGATAATGACTCCTACTATTCGTCTTAGCTAGCTAGTCGTGAACACTGCTTTAATGATGCCAGCATTTCTACATATGCATTCTGGGTGTCCCTTCTCACAGCCATTGAGAGAACGATGCTTGCATTCATCTGCCCTTGTTCCAGAATTATAAATTTTATTTATTTTATTTTTATTTATTTTATTTTACATTTGTTAACCAGGCTAGTCTGGCTGGATACATGTCCATTTTCAGCAGAGGCCCGAGGAGAAAAGCTCCACTATAAGACTATGACACTACAGTTTAAAAAGTCACTAATAAACTAACAATACAAATACTGTTATAAGGCAAAATACAAACGCATATACAGTTTTCCTGGACTAGTCTGACTAGATGACATGTCAAATTTCAGCCAAGGGCTGAGGAGAAAAGCTCCAGTATCATAAAATAAAATTTATAGTTAAAAAATATCACTAGTCACTAGTCATGACAACAAATCGGGCATTGGCAAAAAGCAAGAAACAGTTAATAAACAGTGTTAACTTTGCAGGCTGGTAGTGTAACAGGTATTTTGTAGTTAGAGATAAGGAAAAGGCTGAAATGACGTAAACAGAATGTGGAATAAGTACAGTTTCTGTTTGGTACAAGTATTATGGACATAGTAAAGCTAAAGGGTAGCCAGTAGGAAAAAGAGAGGAAACAAAGGTAGTGATGAATGCAAAAGGTAGCAGGAAAGTAGGAAGTCAGCTAAAAGAAGCAAGAGACAGAAAAACAGATGGTCAGAGGGGAAGTCAAACAGAATTTTGAACAAAAGAGTGATGGTACAAAAGAGGGGACTGTGGAAGTCAGTCTGAAATTTGAACATAAGAGTTGAAGGTACACAGGAGCGGACTTGAGAGAGTAATACATTTTCTGAGCTCAGTCGGGATTGGAGCATGGGCATAGCCAGTGAATTAGTAAGTGAATTTTCATCTGTTTTTTGAAAAGGTGACATGAGCCTAGGGAGGTCAGTTCTGTGGGAAGTTTATTCCAATATGAACCGATAGTGTTTGCGAATAAGGAATCACCTGATTTATTATGAGATTTCAGAGTAGTAACTAGAAGCTTGTTGGCTGATCTAAGTGTAGTGAGATTTTTATAAGGTGTGATGAGGTTATTTAGTATGGGTGTGTTGGAGGGGTAATGTAGAATTTTAAAAGTGATGATCAGTTGCTGTAGGAGTATTAGGTTTGGAAGTTCAAGCCAGTTAAGTTTCTTTAAGTTAAGACAGTGATGAGTATGGAATGGAGAGCCAGTGGCAAATCTGGCAATACTGTGGTAGGCTGTATTCAGTTTCTGAAGATTAGCTTTAGATATGTTGATAAAAGAAGGAGAGGCATACAGTAATGTAGAAATGAGGTGAGTTTGGGAGAGCCACTCGGGATGTAGCAGTGAGAAAGGGCTTAAGTCTGTAAAGGGCACCAATCTTTTACTGACTGTCTTGATAGTTAAATCAATGTGATAGTCAAAATTTAGCTGATTGTCTATGGTGACGCCTAGCAGTTTTGTGGAATAGTCAGGTTTGATGACAGTGCCATTACAGGACACAATGGAAAAAGTGATTGGGGTGGATTTAAAGGTTGGGGTGAAAAGTAGTAGTTTGGTTTTGGGATTTAGGAGGAGACAGATATGTTGAAACCATTTTTCTGCTGCAGTGAAGACCAATTGGGTAGCAGAGTGGAGTTCTGCTGGGGATGAAGCAGAGCAGATGAGAGTGGAATCATCTGCATACTGTATACAAGTGGATGTCGGGAGGGAAGTGGGCAGGTTATTTATGAAAATAGAGAAAAGTAGGGGACCTAGGATGGATCCTTGTGGGACGCCAATAGTAACTGGGAGTTGAGAGGATAGATGGCTGTCCCAGAGGACTGCTTGTTTTCTATTAGTCAAGTATGAGTCAAACCACTGTAATGCTTGTGAATCAAGTGAGAGGGATTTTAAGGTATCGAGGAGAAGTTGATGGTTGACCATATCGAAAGCTTTTGAGAGGTCCAAGAATAGCGCAGAGGAGAACAGGTTGTTATTGCGATTTTTATTGATAGTGTCAGTGAAGGAGAGAAGGGCAGTTGAAGTACTGTGGTAGGGCCTAAAACCATGTTGTGAGTCTACAAGCAAGTTGTTATTCAAGAGATAATGTAGAAGTTGATGGTGTATGCAGCGTTCCATTATTTTGGATAGAGGAGATAGAAGGGCAATAGGCCGAAAATTGGAGAGTTCATTGGAGTTTCCTCCTTTATGGAGGGGAATAATATGGGAGATTTTCCAACAGGATGGGATTTTGGATTCAGTTATAGTTCTGTTTATTAAGATGGAGACTGGGTAGGCAATTTCGGTTGCAGCTAGTTGCAGATATTCAGACGGAAGCTTGTCGGCAGAAGGGGTGCATGGTTTGAGTTTAGATAGTAGTTTACGTATATAGGTTGTGGAGACGGTATTAAACTTTAGCATGCGGGTGCTGTTTTCAGTGGGGGTAATTTGGAGGGATGGGGGGGGAGTCATGGTGCTTGCTAGTGAGGTAACTGTTTGAGAGAAGAAGTTGTTGAAAGTGTTGGCTATTATGTTAGGTTGGGTTTGTGCTAGGCTAGCTGGGGTAGGTGTTTTGGTGTTACCTGGATGGAGTAGTTTGTTTATTCCTGACCAAAATTGTTTTGGGTTTTGGTTTTGGTTTTGTTGATATTGAAAGTGGTAGTTTTTCTTATCCAGATAGGTAAGTTTCTTTGTTTTGTTTCTCAGATGTTTGAAGTTTTGATGGTCAGTAGGGTTTTTTGTGGACCTCCATTTAGTCCATAATTTATTTCTAGCTCGCATAGTTTGTTTAGTTGTTCTCGAGAGCCATGGGGCTGCTTTGGAACTGACTCTGACTAAGCGGGATGGGGCATGCTGGTTTAGAATTTGTAGGAAGGTATTGTTGAAATGGGTTACTGCTTCATCTATTGGGAGGTATTTTAGAGTTGTCCAGTTATATTCCTTGAGTTCATTTTGAAAGGATGCTAGGTTGAAATCTGTTTTGTTGTATGTGGTACGATAAGTAGTTAGCTTGGGATTGTTGACTTTTTGTTTAGTGATAAAGGTAAGGAGGTGGTCGCTGATATTGTCAGGGAGTATTCCTGTTTTGTAGGTGAGGGGATTGTTGTTGGTCAGTATCCAGTCTAGAATGGTTTGTTTGTGGGTGGATTTATGTATTCTAGTAGGGGAGTTGATGGTTTGATGAAAGTTAAAGAGATTAAGGTGAATGGTGGGTTTGGGAGATATGCAGGAGTTCCAGTCAATATTGAAGTCACCTAAGATTATGGTTTCTTGGGGAAAGCTACAGGAGACCCAGCTTAGGATATTTTCTAGGGTGTTGATGTTCTTGCCTGGAGGGATGTAGGAACATATTATGTTTATAGCCTTGGATTTATTAACTTGGAGTTTGGAACAAAGTATTTCAGCATTTGCTGGGGAGGGGGGCAAGGAGTCAATTAAGGCTACCTGAAGTTGGGATTTGTATAGGAGGGCCACTCCCCCGCCCTTTTTATTAAGACGATCTTGCCTTAAGGTGCTATAGCCTGGGGGAGTGAATTCGTTGTCTTTGGTACTGGGTTTAAGCCAGGTTTCAGTGAGACAGAGGATATCAAAGGCGTAGAAATCAATTAAGGCGTGGATTTGTGTGACTTTGTTGTTGATGCTATGAATATTTAGGTGAGCAATAGAGAGGGAGTCAGTGGAGAAGGGTGAGCCAGAACAGTTAGCAGTTTGGTTTGAAGGGGTGTGGTTGAGGAGGGTATTTGGACCGGGGTTGGGGTGGATGTCCCCATGTATCAGTAAAAGTGTTTGTGGGACTTGAAAGACTTTTGTGTATTTGATGGGTATTAGATAGAACCGTTTGGAGGTTGTGAATCTGTAATGGTGTACTTTATGGTAGAGAGGGGGAAGGTAGGGACAGGTTGATAGTATATTAATATGTGTTTGGTCAGGTATAGGAAGTGTAGTTGTAGTGTGTTTGGCTAACACAGGAGCTTGGCTAAGCCTAAGATATTCGTAGGAGGTAAGAGTGTAGTAGTAAAGCAGGATGTTAAGGAGAAGAAGTGGAAAGATTGAGTTAAGGGTTAAAGGCATGTTTTTATTGAGTATGAGGCAAGTAAGTGTAGGACTGAACGGTAAGTAATAATAGGGTGAGGTGAGGTAGTTTAGATAAGATTCTGGAGAAAGGGTGTGGTTGTAGGTGTAGGAGTAAGGTGTTGATAGGTTAGTTGTACAGGAAATTGTGATAGGAAGTTAGCTAATTTGGGGTGTGTCTAAGTAAGTTTAAATGTAGGGCCCCTGGGGGTGGGTGGGAATTGGGGGTAGGGAGGGGAGCGGAGTGAGCGTGGCTGAGCGGGGAAGAACAAGACGACCAGTTGCAGAAAACAATCAGGCAAGAAGAGAGAAACAGGTGTAAAGGTAAGTAAAAAAATAAAAATCTCTAGAAATCTATTAATTATGCCCTGCATTAGCAACAACAGCAATAATGATGCATAAAATGTACCGGATTCTGTTAACTACACCTTAGTTTTCCGAGTTGCATTCATTTCCTTCCGTTAAGTCACTGACACACTGCTCTAAAGTATCCTTAGTTCCAAAGATAGTTTTGTTGAAATTACTTTGGCCCGGTGCCCACCCCCACCAGCAACTGGGATAATGTCTTGGTTTAATTGCAATACATCTGCTTTCCCTATCTGTACCCTCATTAACCTTAAAACAGGTTAGATAATCCTGTTATACTCTCCCTTTCTAATAAAGGAAATCTATTTATGGGGACATGCATGAGCACATGTAACAAGAAGATGGATCTTTAATCAGCAGCAAGCCCCCAAGCCCGTTAATAAGTTGCTTTTCCCTTTTTGTTTAGCCTGATCACCCAAAAAACAATGGCAATGTATGTATGGACAGCTGTTCCAAAATCAAAAAAGGAGAAACAAGGAAAAAAGGTCAGGTCTGTGAGGCGTTCAATGGCTCTACAGACTGAACTTTGCAGTATCAACCAGCCCACTTAGCAACATGGCAGACGACCAGGGAATGCTAAAAGAAGATAAAAGCGTGATTAGATAGTTCACTCAGTTATGCAGCTAATACAGAATAACACAGCTGATATTCAACAAAATTAAATTAGTGAC
>NC_056733.1:26230319-26238149 GCF_019279795.1 Protopterus annectens
ATTAATATTACACGTACATCACAGTTAGTGTAGGTATTACTATTACACGTACATCCACAGTTAGTGTAGATATTACTATTACACATACAACCACAGTGAGTGTAGATATTACTATTACACATGCATCCACAGTGAGTGTAGATATTACTATTAGATGTACATCCACAGTGAGTGTAGATATTACTATTACACATACATCCACAGTGAGTGTAGATATTACTATTACACATGCATCCACAGTGGGTGCAGATATTACTACTATACGTACATCCACAGCGTGTGCAGATATTACTATTAGATGTACATCCACAGTGAGTGTATATATTACTGTTATACATACATCCACAGTGAGTGTAGATATTACTATTAGACATACATCCTCAGTGAGTATAGATTTTACTATTAGATAGGTTCATAGGTAGGTACTAGGCTATCTGCCCAAGGGCATTTATAAGCCTAGCCAGAGTGTGTCAGCTTTCACCACCCCATTGATTAATTAACTGAGCCTCTGTCAAGAAGAGCCAATGAAGTGATCCCAGGGGTGTATTTTCTCTTATCCATCCACTCATTAACGTTTCTCTAAGAGTGTTAGTGAGGGACTCTGCCTAATGTAGTTTGGAATTTTGTTCCAAAGCATGGGGAGTCTCTGTGACATGAATCTATCCCTCCAGCATGTTCTATTTATTGTTTCGGCAAGGTTTAGCTCACTAGAGTGAGTGGCTCACAGTGACTTGGATTTCTTTAGGTGGAGCATGTCCATCAATTCTGAGTTCGACATGGCTTTGTAAGTCAAGCAGAGATCACTCCTGAGTAAGCGATATGTCATTGAGTATAGCCGGAGTTTTTCCAGTCAGGCTGCATAGGACATATGTTTGAGTCCAGTAATCCTCTTGGTGAGGTACTTTTGTGGTCTTTCTAGCTATTGGAAGTGTCTTGTGGGGTACATCCTAAATGGGACATTGTACTCTATGATGGGTCTGATGAGTGACATGTAGAGGGGCACTATAACCTCTTTATTTTTAGATCCGAACCCTTTAGTAATTAGATGGGCTACATAGAAGGATTTCCTAACTACTCTGGCAATATGATTGTCAAAGGAGAGATTACTATCTACCTGGGTCCCCAGATCTCTTATTACCTCTTTTGTATTAAGGGGGCTGCCACCTATGTGGTAATTCATGGGTGTTTTGATTTTCCCAAACGGGATGACTAGGCATTTTTTGGCATTCAGCTTAAGACCATAATGTTGACACCAGGTGTCCGTCTCAGTAAGGCCCTTTTGGAGAATGTCCGTGTCAGCTGGAGGGTCAATTATGGCTCCCGGTTGCAGTCATTGGCAAACTTGGTTGGCCATAGTCCTCCTGTGTTTGCCTGTACTTCTGAGAAGTATATGCTGAACAATAGGGATCCCAGGACCAAGCCTTGTGGGACACCACTTGTGAATTGTTTAGAGTTGGACCTGGAGCCCACTATTCTTACCATGTGAGTTCTGTCTGTAAGCCAGTTGGCAACCCATCTCATGACGTAGTGGTTTATGTTCAGGCTGGTGAGTTTTTTTATAATTCCTGAGTGGGGAATGGTGTCAAAAGACTTATTGAGGTCAAGGTAGGCTGTGTGAACCACCTTCCCTTTATCTATGACCTTGGTGGCTGTCTCGAAGAAGTCAACCAAGTTCAAGAGGCATGATCTGCCCTTAACAAAGCCGAACTGGGTTGGGTCAAGCATTTGGAGGTTTCCAATGTCTTTGTTAATGAGTTCCATGATGATGCGCTCCACAGCCTTGCAGACCAGGCTAGTCAGGCTTATGGGGCGATAGTTACCAGGGTCAGTTGTTGCCACCCCTTTGTGGAGTGGAATAACTGTTGTTGTGTGCCATTCTATGGGCATGTAGCCTGTGGAGAGGCTGAGGTTGAACAGTGTGTTTAGGTGGGGGGTTAGTTCATTCTGTACTTCATGCAAGACGCAGCCTGGGACACCATATGGCCTCATTGACGCTGTGCTTTTGGCTTTTGAAAGGGCTGTTTTCACCTGTGCATCTGTGATTTCCAGAACACTACACTTTTCCAATATTGTTGTGGGGCCTTTTGGGGGTGAGAGGGGGGTGAAGTTTGCACTGAATCAATCTGCCAGGATGTTGGCAATATCAGTAGGTTCAGTATATTTTGTGCTATTTTGCAGTAGCTCAGAGCATATCTGTGAGTTGCCACTTAGATCCTTGACATAGCTAAAGAAGGCTTTGTGGCTATCTTTCGAATCCTTGGCTATTTTTCTTTCAAAGTTACCCTTAGGTGATTTTATGAGGGACCTTTGTTTCTTACTGATACTGATCAGGGATGTCTTTCCTTCTTGGGATTTGCTTTTTTTCTGAACTAGTTTCCTCCTCCTCCTATTGTATAGCCTGTTTATGGCAGGGGTCCACCAGACTGGTTTCTTTCTCTTAGGGGAGTGAGTCTTGGTTTTGCTAGGGTTGGCACAATCCATGCATCCTTGTAGGTGCTCATAGAGTGCAATTGTAAAAATTCCTGCATCTTGGACATTGTTATCCTTTAGCGTGAGGGCAGTGAAACTTACCACCTCTGTCTTAAGTACGGTGAAGTTTGCTATAGAAGTTTTTCACTGTGGTTTCCTTGGTTGGGGGTGGTGGTGTGGTATGGACATCCAGAGTGATTAGTTTATGGTCTGATCTAACCAGTGACGGGTTGACCTCCAGTGCAGAACACCTGTTGCCCATGTTGGTGATGACCAGGTCCAATATGTTTTCACCTCTGGTAGGGGAGTTTACCAGCTGATCCAAGGCATTTGAGTTGATAAATTCCAGGAAGCGCTGCACCTGGGAGTTTGTACTGGAGTAGTTTTCCCAGTTAACGGTAGGGTAATTGAAATCACCCAATATCAGGGTGCTCAGAAGGACCTTAATGATTTCCACTGTCTCCAGAAAGGTGGAGTGGTAGTCCTGGGTCATGAAGGGTGATCTGTAGAAGGACAACATTTGCATTGCTGATTTGCCCGATGTTAGTTGCACATGGATAATCTCAGAGGTATCATGCTGCACCACTAACTTGGAGGTGTAGGCATCCTTGATGAATATGGATACACCCCTCACTTTTGTGTTTCAGTCCTTGTTCTCTGGCCGTCCATCCATGTACATCCACAGTGAGTGTAGATATTACTATTACACATACATCCACAGTGAGTGTTGATATTACAATACACATGCATCCACATGGAGTGAAGATATTACTATTACACATGCACCACAGTGAATGTAGATGTTACTATTACACGTAAATCCAAAGTGAGTGTAGATATTAATATTACACAAGCATCCGCAGTGACTGTAGAAATTACTTTACACACGCATCCACAGTAAGTGTAGATCTTAGTATTAGATGTACATCCACAGTGAGTGTAGATATTACTATTAGAAGTACATCCACAGTGAGTGTAGATATTACTATTACACATACATTCACAGTGAGTGTAGATATTATTATTACACATGCATCCACACTGAGTGTAGATATTACTATTAGATGTACATCCACAGAGAGTGTAGATATTACTATTAGACATGCATCCAATGTGAGTGCAGATATTACTGTTACACATATATCCACAGTGAGTGTATATATTCCTATTACAAATACATCCACAGTGAGTGTAGATATTACTATTAGATGTTTATCCACAGTGAGTGTAGATATTACTATTACACATACCTCCACAGTGACTGTGGATATTACTATTACACATACATCCAGAGTGAGTGTAGATATTATTATTACACATATATCCACAGTTAGTGTAGATATTACTATTGCACATACATCCACAGTGAGTGTAAATATTATTAATACACATGCATCCACAGTGAGTGCGGATATTACTATTACACATACATCCAGAGTGAGTGTGGATATTACTATTAGATGTACATCCACAGTGAGTGTAGATGTTACTATTACACGTACATCCACAGTGAGAGTAGATATTACTATTAAACGTACATCCACAGTTAGTGTAGATAATACTATTAGACATACATCCACAGAGAGTGTAGATATTACTATTAGATGTAGATCCACAGAGAGTGTAGATATTACTATTACAAATACATCTACAGTGAGTGTAGATATTACTACTACACATGAACCAACAGTGAGTGTAGATATTACTATTACACATAAAACCACAGTGAGTGTAGATATTACTATTCGAAATACATCCACAGTGAGTGTAGATATTACTATTACACATAAATCCACAGTGAGTGTAGATATTATTGTTACACATGCATCCACAGTGAGTGTAGATATTACTATTGCACTTACATCCAGAGTGAGTGTAGATATTACTATTAGATGTACATCCACAGTGAGTGTAGATATTACTATTACATGTATATCCACAATGAGTGTAGATATTACTATTACATGCAAATTCACAGTGAGTGTAGATATTACTATTACACGTACATCCACAGTTAGTGTAGATATTACTATTAGATGTACATCCACAGTGAGTGTAGATATTACTATTAAACGTACATCCACAGTGAGTGTAGATATTACTATTACACATGCATCCACAGTGGGTGCAGATATTACTATTATACGTACATCCACAGCGTGTGCAGATATTACTATTAGATGTACATCCACAGTGAGTGTATATATTACTGTTATACATACATCCACAGTGAGTGTAGATATTACTATTAGACATACATCCACAGTGAGTATAGATTTTACTATTAGATAGGTTCATAGGTAGGTACTAGGCTATCTGCCCAAGGGCATTTATAACCCTAGCCAGAGTGTGTCAGCTTTCACCACCCCATTGATTAATTAACTGAGCCTCTGTCAAGAAGAGCCAATGAAGTGATCCCAGGGGTGTATTTTCTCTTATCCATCCACTCATCAAGGTTTCTCTAAGAGTGTTAGTGAGGGACTCTGCCTAATGTAGTTTGGAATTTTGTTCCAAAGCATGGGGAGTCTCTGTGACATGAATCTATCCCTCCAGCATGTTCTATTTATTGTTGTGGTAAGGTTTAGCTCACTAGAGTGAGTGGCTCACAGTGACTTGGATTTCTTTAGGTGGAGCATGTCCATCAATTCTGAGTTGGACATGGCTTTGTAAGTCAGGCAGAGATCACCCCTGAGTAAGCGATATGTCATTGAGTACAGCCGGAGTTTTTCCAGTCAGGCTGCATAGGACATATGTTTGAGGCCAGTAATCCTCTTGGTGAGGTACTTTTGTGGTCTTTCCAGCTGTTGGCATTGTCTTGTGGGGTACATCCCAAATGGGGCATTGTACTGTATGATGGGTCTGATGAGTGGCAAGTAGAGGGGCACTATAACCTCTTTATTTTTAGATGCGAACCCTTTAGTAATTAGATGGGCTACATAGAATAAATTCCTAACTACTCAGGCAATATGATTGTCAAAGGAGAGATTACTATCTACCTGGGTCCCCAGATCTCTTATTACCTCTTTTGTATTAAGGGGGCTGCCACCTATGTGGTAATTCATTGGTGTTTTGTTTTTCCTAAACGGGATGACTAGGCTTTTTTTGGCATTCAGCTTGAGACCATAACTTTGACACCAGGTGTCCGTCTCAGTAAGGCCCTTTTAGACAATGTCCGTGTCAGCTGGAGGGTCAATTATGGCTCCCGGTTGCAGTCATTGGCACACTTGGTTGGCCATAGTCCTCCTGTGTTTGCCTGTACTTCTGAGAAGTACATGCTGAACAATAGGGATCCCAGGACCAAGCCTTGTGGGACACCACTTGTGAATGGTTTACAGTCGGACCTGGAGCCCACTATTCTTACCATGTGAGTTCTGTCTGTAAGCCAGTTGGCAACCCATCTCATGACGTAGTGGTTTATTTTCAGGCTGGTGAGTTTTTTTTATAATTCCTGAGTGGGGAATGGTGTCAAAAGACTTATCGAGGTCAAGGTAGGCTGTGTGAACCACCTTCCCTTTATCTATGGCCTTGCTGGCTGTCTTGAAGAAGTCAACCAAGTTCAAGAGGCATGATCTGCCCTTAACAAAGCCGAACTGGGTTGGGTCAAGCATTTGGAGGTTCCCAATGTCTTTGTTAATGAGTTCCATGATGATGCACTCCACAGCCTTGCAGACCAAGCTAGTCAGGCTTATGGGGCGATAGTTACCAGGGTCAGTTGTGGCCACTCCTTTGTGGAGTGGAATAACTGTTGCTGTGTGCCATTCTATGGGCATGTAGCCTGTGGAGAGGCCGAGGTTGAACAGTGTGTTTAGGTGGGGGTGTGGTATGGACATCCAGAGTGTTTAGTGTTCATTCTGTAGTTCATGCAAGACGCAGCCTGGGACACCATATGGCCTCATTGACAATGTGCTTTTGGCTTTTGAAAGGAATGTTTTCACCTGTGCGTCTGTGATTTCCAGGACACTACACTTTTCCAATATTGTTGTGGGGCTTTTTGGGGGTGAGAGGGGGGTGAAGTTTGCACTGAATCAATCTGCCAGGATGTTGGCAATATCAGTAGGTTCAGTATATTTTGTGCTATTTTGCAGCAGCTCAGAGCATATCTGTGAGTTGCCACTTAGATCCTTGACATAGCTAAAGAAGGCTTTGTGGCTATCTTTCAAATTCTTGGCTATTTTTCTTTCAAAGTTAGCCTTGGATGATTTTATGAGGGACCATAGTTTCTTACTGATACTGATCAGGGATGTCTTTCCTTCTTGGGATTTCCTTTTTTTCTGAACTAGTTTCCTCCTTCTATTGTATAGCCTGTTTATGGCAGGGGTCCACCAGACTGGCTTCTTTCTCTTAGGGGAGCGAGTCTTGGTTTTGCTAGGGTTAGCACAATCCATGCATCCTTGTAGGTGCTCATAGAGTGCAATTGTAAAGATTCCTGCATCTTGGACACTGTTATCCTTTAGCGTGAGGGCTGTGAAACTTACCACCTCTGTCTTAAGTAAGGTGAAGTTTGCTATAGAAAAGTTTTTCACTGTGGTTTCCTTGGTTGGGGGTGGTGGTGTGGTATGGACATCCAGAGTGATTAGTTTATGGTCTGATCTAACCAGTGACGGGTTGACCTCTGGTGCAGAACACCTGTTGCCCATGTTGGTGATGACCAGGTCCAATATGTTTTCACCTCTGGTAGGGGAGTTTACCAGCTGATCCAAGGCATTTGAGTTGATAAATTCCAGGAAGCGCTGGACCTGGGATTTGTACTTGAGTCGTTTTCCCAGTTAACGGTAGGGTAATTGAAATCACCCAATATCAGGGTGTTCGGAAGGACCTTGATGATTTCCACTGTCTCCAGAAAGGTGGAGTGGTAGTCCTGGGTCATGAAGGGTGATCTGTAGAAGGACAAAATTTGCATTGCTGATTTGCCCGATGTTAGTTGCACATGGATAATCTCAGAGGTATCATGCTGCACCACTAACTTGGAGGTGTAGGCATCTTTGATGAATATGGATACACCCCCTCACTTTTGTGTTTCAGTCATTGTTGTCTGGCCATCCATCCATGTACATCCACAGTGAGTGTAGATATTACTATTACACATACATCCACAGTGAGTGTTGATATTACAATACACATGCATCCACATGGAGTGAAGATATTACTATTACACATGCACCACAGTGAATGTAGATGTTACTATTACACGTAAATCCAAAGTGAGTGTAGATATTAATATTACACAAGCATCCGCAGTGACAGTAGAAATTACTTTACACACGCATCCACAGTAAGTGTAGATCTTAGTATTAGATGTACATCCACAGTGAGTGTAGATATTACTATTAGAAGTACATCCACAGTGAGTGTAGATATTAC